>NC_054378.1:119754663-120054663 GCF_017654675.1 Xenopus laevis | reverse complement strand
CAGTATTTCCTATACTATACAAGGGTTAATTATTCATGTGACACACACTATATCAATACACACTGTTTATAAAGATATTTTTTTCAGTATATTAACATAACAATAATGCCAATATTTTCATTCTAATAATGCCCCAGTTTGGCATAATACCAGCTATATTCAGTGTGGATTCCTGAAGTGAACATACAGGAAAAACTGTTAAGAACGAAGTCGCAACACCAGAACTAGCTCCAAGGTCCCAGTCGCGGCTCACTCTTCGGACTATAACAACCACCTTTGGCTTCGGGAGAAGTACTCCGCTACTCGTGACGCCGGGTTTTAACGTGAGAGGACCAGGGATATAGTTCTAGGCAGGCAAGTGAACCGAACGTTGTAACTGGAACAGAGAACAAGAATCGTGGTCTGGAAACAGGCCAGGTCAATACACGGATATCATGAGAAGTACATATTCAGGAAACGAGAGAATAGTCAAGGTCACAGGCTAAGTCAAACACACCAGTTTTCGGTTACAAAGCAGGATCCAAAAGATTAGTCAATATATAAGTAAATGTCAGGACAGGCAGCTGACTAGAAAAGTCAGGGACAAGCAGGGTCAAGAACAGACCAGGAACACTCAGAATCACACCCAGAAACTAATGAATTAGACCTTAGTTGGACAATGAGTTACCAGACGAGGGCCCTTTAAATATTTGAATTTCTTGCCAGTGCATGCTGACGTCACGCGCAGCGCCATGTCAAAACCCTAAAGTGGCGAGAGCAGCACCCGAAGTGGACTCGGCGCATGGAAGAGGATGCGGTAGGGACAAGTAAACTTATCCCCTAGACCACAAAAAACAGACCATTCGTTCAATGATTTTTAGATCTGCTGACTGGGGATGACACTAGCAAAGTTTCACTTCATTTTGGCGCTCATTAAACTACCCTTGGCATTTCACTTCTTGACTTTTTTTTATATGATATGTTTATCATGATTTAGTATAAAGATAAAAAAGCTGCAGGGAACAAATGGTTTATTTCTTGCAAGTCATTGGCACAAACTTCCAATGTAAGAATATTAAGGAGAATTCAGAAATCAAGATTAAAACTACCTGCCATACCAAGATCCTCCATAGTAGGTGTAGGATCTGAGGAATAGGAGGAAAGTCATAGCCCATCCTGAAAGCCCAAGGTGTTGTCATCACATCCGTTGCCTCTGCTCCTCTCATAGGAAATCTTGTCAATAATCTGCAAAGCTTTTTGTTAAAAGCAGTAATAAAAAGATCTATCTCCCAGGAATATAGTGAAGAATTTAAAAACTGATGCTTTCGCTGGCTGCTACGTTTGAATCTTCTAATAACTGTGTCTTCTTCTAGTTTATGAGCCAACTGTGGGACCAATGGATATGCAGAACCTTCTCTTCATTGAGCATTAACATCTCCCTAGAAGGGGCCTTGATCAACAGGTTGTCCAAATATTGGAAAATTTGAACATCCATCTGTCGCTGATGAGATATAAGAGTTATAAAAATATTCAAGTTGTTTCTTGGTGATCTTGCCAAGCCAAAAAGCAGTGATGTAAACAAGAAATCTCGGGATCTACTGAGAATCTACTGAGAATCTCAGAAATCTTTGATCTTATGGAAAGAGGGGAACATGATAACAGACATCCCTGTGATCTATGGTTATCATACAGTTGTGTTGTAAAATACATCTTAAAAGATCGGACTTTGAAGAAATGATTCACCAGTCTGAAATCCAAAATAGTAGGATACTTTCCTGATGTCTTCAAGATTCTGACCAGTGGAGAATACCTTTCAAGACCAAAGGAGGTATAACAGTTTTGAGAGATTTTCAAAGTTCTTGGTGCTTTTGAGCTGCAAAAAACTATGGAAGGTTTCGAGAAGGCTTTCAACCTTCCCCTGAACGTAAGAATCTTGGAGGGCCTCATCTCAGCAACCTCTTTAGGAAGGAAAAGTCGCCAATGTTGAGGAAGCAACACAATTCCTCTGGGATTTAAACCATGGTTTATATATAAACAAAAATAATAGCATTTTAACAAACCATTGTGATACAAGGAAGATTAAGCATGTTACATAGTAACTATGATACAGAATGTGTATGTATTTATTTGAGAAGTACTTGTGTTTCAACAGAATCTGGGAACATTTCTATCACCCATCTAGCTGGAGGGCTTCAGGTAGACTACCATTATATATAAGGAGTGTATAGAGCCACAATTAAGTAGAAAAATCTGATCTAGGGCAAGAATCTCTTTCATTATGTGAGTGTTTTTCCCAGTCATGGGACACATCCTGCGGAATCACAGGCCAGAACAAAAGTGTCTAAAGGAGAGATTTTCTACGTGATGATCAATTCTGAGCATTCTCTTCCGCACACACAAGCCCAAAGAATGCAAGGATCACAAAGCAAGAATTTCTAATATATACCCACACTGATATGGGACTTATCCTCCAAATGCGATTGAACAATATTAGATAACCAGTCCTGGTTATCTAATATTGTTCAATCGCATTTGGAGGATAAGTCCCATATCAGTGTGGGTATATAAGTTAATATAAATTAAATGTGGACACCTCCTTTATGCGGGCCGTTATTTGGCCATTACCAATCGTAGGTACCTTGCTTGGGCTATATGGATATTTGTACTTTCTAATAGTCTGTTTCACTTGTTCTGCCTTCCCTTACCCAAATTACACGGGTATAATTATTTTGACAATATAATGAAAAGAAAATTGGATTTGGGCACTGCGGGTTTATCTAATAATGCTATTTCCTGCCAGACTTCACAGCAGTGACAGTCACAAAGACCTGTCCATTCCAACGGGAAAATATTTGATTTTACCGAGGGAACATTATTTATTTTCAGCGAGTCGCTATTATCAGAATGGATATGATAGCTGAATAATAAAATCAAATCAAGAAATTCTGGTGTTTCAAGGCTTTAATTTTTTTTCCGGCTCTCACGTTTGACATTTCCTTCCTCTGGAAAGACAAGATAAAGTGCTGTCATAAATGGTTGACTTCTTGTCAAACTACAGATTTGATTCTCCATAGCAACCACAAATCAAGGTGCTAGCCTGAATTAAAGCCTCTTTTAAATGGTGACTCCGTATTTATTAAACTGTTTCAAATTAAACAGGAATTAAGTCACTTTTTTTCCCCAAGCACGTTGCAAGGCTGTACAAAACACAAAAGAACGGGACATATTTGCATCTCTTTTTTTTTTTCCTTCGGAGGAAAGATCACATATTGGAGGAGCAGATGTACCAACAAATAAAGTCATAAGGTCACGCATCGTATCCTGATTTACAGTGCTAAAATTGGTATACAGATGGGCTGTGAGGGGTGCAGGAAAGGGACACATAAGGGCTGTGGTTCATTAAAGTCATAAATACATGCTCACTCTTTAATTGCCTCCTACATTTATACTGAACAACACATTTAAATGAGACATCCATGGAAAATATTTATAAAAGGCATTGGTACTTCAAAAAGACACTTTATCTTAAAAATTAAAAAGCAACACATTAAAAACTGGCTTTTGTCAGCTGCTTATGGTGAAGACCCAGTCTGAAGGTCTACCTGGGAACGTTTTGGAAGCCCAGCCTATAGGTTAAGTAGGAATGAAGATTTGTCAAAATCTAAAAAACACTTTTATCTCAAGTTTTTCTTTTTACTAGCAAATTTTTTTCCACAAATGTATGTTTTATAACCTCAGTTTTCTCAGCTACCCAAGAAAATATCTCAGTACTGCCAGAGGCTTCTACTGTATGGTTTTACGAATCTGACTTGGTTTTCAGCACCTGTGAGCTCCTTGAATGTTTAGGCATGACAAACAGCGCCACGACAAAGATGCTCAAAGTTACATAGTTAAATTTGGTTGAAAAAAGTCCATCAAGTTCAACCCCTCCAAATGAAAACACACACCCCTCCCTACTCTCACATAAATTCTATATACCCATACCTATACTAACTATAGAGTTTAGTATCACAATAGCCTTTGATATTATGTCTGTCCAAGAAATCATCCAAGTCCTTCTTATAGTCATTAACTGAATCAGCATCACAACATCACCCGGCAGTGCATTCCACAACCTCACTGTCCTGACTGTGAAGAACCCCCTACGTTGCTTCAAATGAAAGTTCTTTTCTTCTAGTCTGAAGGGGAGGCCTCTGGTACGGTGATCCACTTTATGGGTAAAAAGGTCCCCTGCTATTTGTCTATAATGTCCTCTAATGTACTTGTAAAGTGTAATCATGTCCCCTCGCAAGCACCTTTTTTCCAGAGAAAACAACACCAACCTTGACAGTCTCCCCTAATAATTTAAGTCTTCCACACTTCTAACCAGTTTGATTACAGATTAGAGCCTGGGAAATATATTTGTAGTTGTCAAAAATAATGGCTCATGGATATGGAATAGTGTGGAGCAAGAAGGACTCTACGGGGGCCTTCCAGGCTTGACGTCATGTCCATGGCTAGTGTGACTTAGCACACTGAGATGATGGATGATGATCACATTCTAGTTTCATCATACACAGCCACAATGTTACCACTTAGTAGAATGTTCCAGACAAATGTGGCTGGATAAGGTAAAGGTGGACCTGCAGAAGCTGGTTGGAGGTGGCTGGCATTGTTACTAGAAGACTCATGAAGCTGACGAGGGCAGGGTCCTACAGTATTCCCAGCCACCTGAACCTCAGACCCACAAGCAAAGACAAATTTTCTGTTCTTGTACTTCAACTGTCATCATTCTCTAACCCTGCAGAAGGCATGAGGGTTAGGGATGTAGTAGGCTGTTCAGAGTCGGACTGGGACGGCGGAATTCTGGGGAAAAAAACGGTGGTCCCCAGCCCTTGTGGGCCCCGCTGTCCAGACCAGCTGCACACAGTGTGACCTACTCCCCCTCCAGCCGCTTGCCTCGCCCGCTCCACCCCCTTGCCCTGCCAGATCCGCCCACTTGCCATGGCCACTCCGCCCAATTTCCCCGCTCGTGAATGATGGTGAATTAGGTACGCGCCGCAAGGGGGGCAGGAGAAGGCAAATGGGGTTTGCTGGGGAAGAAGGCCTGTGACTGGTGAGGGGGGATCTTGTGGGGGTGTGGGGGCCCTGATTTAGCAGGAAAAGTTAAAGTGTCTGACACCACTGATGGCAAATATCATCTACTTTCTAGACAGCAGGCCCTTTCTGAGGCTGGGAGCCAAGGTAAATACCTTTTTTTTTGTCCCACCCAGCTGCTGCTAGAAGTTAATCATGTCCTGTTGCCCCAGTAACAGGGAATAATTGAATATACCTTGCTTCTATACTTTTTACCTGTAACTAAGCCAGACTAAAGATAACTTTTATGTACAAAGATAATTACAAGCTAAAGCACAGGGAACAATTTATTATGGTACATCAAGAAGAATACAGTATGTTCACAATGCACTTCTGCGCACATCAGTAAATTACAGAGCAGGGGAGGTGGGATATCAGAACTACGCAGCATATATATTTTGTCTGCACTTACCACATACTCTTAGCTAGGGATCAGTGGGCACACTTTTTAGCCAAATGCATTTTTCTTCACAGAGAAGTAATTTGTCATGGTATTAAATGAGATCTAGGCTGCCTGACACAAAATGTGTACTTAGGGGACACACAAAGACGTATAATAGAAAAGCTACAAGTTATATTTTAGGTGGGGTCTGCTGTATGGCAATACCTATCAATAACTATTTCTGCCAGTTTAATTTCTGCCACGCAAAAAAAGTACAGGTGCTGTCGCAAAAATTAGCATGAAGGACACTGAGCACTCATGGGACATTTATGGTGTAAGTAGATGTTTCGATCCTACACAGAGGCTGAGAGGACCTTCGATGATGTCTTCATTTTCTCTGTGTAAGACTGAAACGTCTACTTGCTACCATTAAAAAATTAGGGATCCAGGATTCGGTTTGGGATTTGGCCAGGATTCATCCTTTTTCAGCAGGATTCAGATTCGGCCGAATCCTTCTGCCTGGCCGAATCAAATCCGAATTTGCATATGCAAATTAGGGGTGGGAGGGAAATCATGTGACTTTTTGTCACAAAACAAGGATATTCAAATTAGGACTCAGATTTGCTTCGGTATTTGGTCGAATCTTTCGCAAAGGATTTAGGGGTTCAGCCGAATCAAAAAAAAAATGGATTTGGTGTATCGTTAACAAAAATTAAGTCTCAAAAGTACTCTCTGCCAGAGCCGGATTTCTTTGCCGGCCGCCCTAGGCCGCGCGGTCCGACCAGGCAGCCACACGGTCCTAGCGCCCGCCTACACTTCCCCTTCCCAGCACGCCGGCGCAGCTGGTGTAATTGAATGGGGACGCACATGTCCCCATAATGCGGCTGGGCGGCATGCCGCCCCTATTTTTTGCCGCTCTAGGCCCGGGCCTATACGGCCTTGCCGCAAATCCGGCCTGCTCTCTGCCCTTCGCGCTGATTATAAATATACAAAAGTAATAGCTCCGGTGCTACCTTGAAGAGAGAAAATGAAAAACATAATATAGAAGACTATTGACAAAGTTTATTTAGGTCAACCTTTCTGTGTTGCTTAGAAAACCTGAAAAACTTGAGAGAGGTCATCTGAGCAGAAGTGAAATGACTTAAAATAAACTCATTTTATCTTCTAATAAGAAACATGAGAAAAGGAGAGCGAGTGCGCCATTCACCAGTTCTTTACATTTAGACGTACTTTCTCTGCTTATCATTTTAGAGGAGTACACTTTTTGATGCTTCCTGTCAAGAGAAACTGACATGGGAAAACATATTTTTTTCAAATGCAAAACGCATCAGTTAATAGTGCTGCTCCAGTAGAATTCTGCACTGAAATCCATTTCTCAAAAGAGCAAAAAGATTTTTTTATATTTAATTTTGAAATCTGACATGGGGCTAGACATATTGTCAGTTTCCCAGGTGCCCCCAGTGAAGTGACTTGTGCTCTAAAAAACTTCAGTCACTCTTTACTGCTGTACTGCAGGTTGGAGTGATATCAGCCTTCCCTTTCCCCCCAGCAGCACATCAGCAGAACAATGGGAAGGTAACCAGATAACAGCTGCCTGGTAGATATAAGAACAGCACTCAATAGTAAAATCCAGGTCCCACTGAGACACATTCAGTTACATTGAGTAGGAGAAACAACAGCCAGCCTGAAAGCAGAAAAAGTGCTGTCTCTTTCTGAAAGCACATGACCAGGCAAAATTACCTGAGATGGCGCCAATACACCAATATTACAATTAAAAAAATACACTTGTTTGATTAGGAATTAAATTTAACATGGTAGAGTGAATTATTTGCAGTGTAAACAGTGTAATTAAGAAACAAAAACTACACCATAAAAATTATGACAGAATCCCTTTAACAGAGTTCTCAACCCAGATAGTAAATGCAACAATAAAGAATAATTCAGGTTTTTTTACGCTTTTCAATGGCGGTGGGTAAGTAAATCCAGAGACTGGGTTGTTACTGTGGGTGAACTTATTGAACCTGAGTGGACAAATGAGGACGAGCTGACGATTTTTAAATTATCAATATAAAAATTTTAAAACTAAAAATTGTGAAACATACATTACGGAACTAATATCTTTCTGTGATTGACTGCTGGAGAAAAAGTAAGATTAGTGCATTTTTTCCCAGTGGGGACAATTTTTATTTCTTAATTAAGATTAATGGTTCCTCATCCACACCAGGAGGTTAGAAACAACAGTACAGTGCCTCAAGTCCGACATGTAAGCCAACACTTTACGGTGTTGTTGAGTTTTTGTCACACTGTTTACACGAGGTGCAAATTAAGCATCACTTTAATACAGCTCAAAGCAAAACATGGCGTGGAAGCTCCATACAGTCCAAAAAATATATCATAGACAAAATGAGGCTCTTTTCAAAGAAACCATACTTATTCAACTCAAAAAAATAAAATAATTTTACGAAAATAGGTGCTTAGTTTTTTCTTGTGATGGATATCAAAGCACAGAGGTGGATAAAGGTGACATGCACGCAAATATATATATACAGTGTATGGATGAGGGTTGTACAATATGAACCTAAGTCAAAGGTTATCATGTTACCAACCTCATTGTTTCTTCAAAACATTCATTTACGTTAAAGGAAAACTATACCCCTCAAACAATGTAGGTCTCTATAAAAAGATATTGCATAAAACAGCTCATATGTAAAACCCTGCTTCCTGTAAATAAACCATTTTCATAATAATAATTCTAAATAGAAAACTGTCATTTTAAAAATAAGAGCCGCCCCCTGGGATCATATGATTCACGGTGCACACAAACAAACTATACTTGTTAGGTCACATGAGCCAATTAGACAGAGTTGTGTCTTTTACTTCCACACTTCTTCCTTTTACAGGTAGAGCTGCAGTATTTCTGGTCAGGTGATCTCTGAGGCAGCACACAGACCGTCACAAAATGACGGTCCAAGGCAAGAGATGTAAAAGGGCAATATTTACTTAAATATATATTCCAGTTTGTTAAGATTCTTTAATATGCCACTTAATATGAACTATCTGTTGCTTAGGTATTCATTTTGGGGGTATAGTTTTCCTTTAAGGAGCACAGTATATTGCAACTATATAAGTTTACTAAGGAACAACCCAACATCCTGGTCATTTAAATCAACCACATACACTGCCTAGGGTTACCACCTGTCAGGTACTGACATAAACAACTTGGTCCTAATTTCCAAATTAGAAAAACTGGACAGGACACTCCTCGATTCATGCGGCAATCGGTGAGTCAGTCCCACCCCCTAGTCATCCCATCCAGTGATATCAGAGTTCCAGAAAAAGAAAGATGGCAACCCAAGCATTGCCTGACCTGCTGCAACCTGTTCTTCCATACTGCAGAAACAGAGATAAGAGAATCTTCCATCATTCCATGATCACAATGCTCTGGATAGATACAAAATATGGTAGGGAGAGGGCAGTCTGGATGTTATCGAATTTTAATCTTTGTGGGCGTTAAGAAGATTATAATGGGATTTTAGTTGAATTTTTCATATTACAGGTGTGAGACCTGTTATCTAGTATGGGACTTTCCACATAATGGCTCTTTCCTTCATGGTAAGTCTACTAGAAAATCATATAAACATTAATAACCCCAATAGGCTGGTTTTGTCTCAAATGAGGATTAATTATATCTTAGTTGGGATCAAGTACAAGCTACTGTTATTATTAGAGAGAAAAAGTAAATAATTTTGAAAAATTTGGATTATTTGATTATAATGGAGTCTACGGGAGACGGCCATTCTGTAATTCGGAACTTTGTAGATAATGTATAAATCCCAACTGTCCCGTTTTGAGCGGGACAGTCCCACTTTTGACAGCTCAACTCGAAGTCCTGCATTTGTACTGAAATGTCCCAATTTTCTCTGCACTGAACAGCCAGAAAAAGATACAAAGTTTCCAACTTAATTGGCTTTTCGAAGAAATCCCAGAACAGCCACCAGATGCACTAAGATACTTTTGTAACAGGTTTGAGATAAGTAAATAAGTAATTGTAACAATTAAGATAAACAGGCCTCTTGGGAGAATTTAGACTCCGCTTTAAGGGAAATTCACCTTCTTTAGGAAAACTGTAATAACTGAAAAAAAAACAGAAATGTGTTCAAACTTTCATAAACTGCCAAATTTTGTAAAACAAACATGGTAATTAGGGGGTGTGGTCACAAAAATGGGCGTGGCCATTTTTTTTTAAGATGGCAACTCTTCTAGTCCTTCTTTTTATCTCCAAAATGTTGGGAGGTATGGATAATGGGATAACAGATCCTATACCTGTACAGAGAAAAAGGAAATATTTTTTTCAAATGTGGATTATTTGGATAAAATGGAGATTATGGAAGTTTAAAGTCTAACATTTGGCACCCCCAAGTGGAAGAAGACTTTCGTTCTCCTTTAAACAATGAGCTAAGGGGGGTTATTTAGTACAGTCCAAATGCTCGGAACTCGAAGTTTTTTTATTTTTTTCATGATTTATTATAACCCGAGGATGCAAAAGTCCAAATCCGAAAATCCGGCACCTCAGAGTTTTCAGGAGGAAAATCCAAAAAAAAACGTATGATTCGAATTTTCATACAATTTTCACAATTTCTTCATGTTTTTTGGAATTTGTTTGAGAAAATGTATTGATAAATAAGGGGAAATAACCCATGCGGATTTAGTCGGAGAATATTTCAGAAAAAAATTTGATAAATTTGGATTTTGATAAATTACCCCCTAAATATTGTTTTCCGCACATTCGTGCATTTTGATCATGAAGTTATACTGTCTCCTACAATATACTATTGCCATAAAAATATTTATGTATAAATCCAAACCAAATTCTTTGTTGAATTGTTATTTTTCTTTCACCTTCTCTCCCATCAATGCAGACTCTTGTAGGAAAGGAGCAGAAGGAATATTAAGCTCCCTAAACTGTTACCACTGCCTAGGAAAATATTTTCTTTGTCGAGTATTACAGCAGGATATAAGGAAATTAAAATTCTAAAGGTTTTTAATAACCAGGTGCCTTATAAGCACGGGTGAGCTTGAGACACAGCATGGCTGTTTTTGGAAGTTGGCAAACAAGTGTATGCAAACAAATCCAACCCCTGGCACGCTGGCATGCACTGGCATTTTCCAAACATGTATAAAGCAATTGCTGCAGTTCAATGCAAATTACTCCAAAGGCTTAAAGGAGAAATAAATCCTAAGAATGAATATGTCTAAAAATGCCACATTTTATATAGTAAACTTATTGCACGAGGCTAAAGTTTCAGCTTGTCAATAGCAGCAATGATCCAGGACTTCAAACTTGTCACAGGGGGTCACCATCTTGGAAAGTGTCTGTGACACTCACATGCTCAGTGGGCTCTGATTGGCTGTTGAGAAGCTAAGCTTAGGGCTCGTCACTAATTATCAAGCAGTAAATGAGGTTGGTCTGTAATATAAGCTGATGCTACAGGTTTGCTGATTATTCAATTCTGATGCTAATTGCACTGGTTTCTGTGCTGCCATGTAGTAATTATGTGTATTAATTACTAATCAGCCTTATATTGTGACATTTCTATTCTATGTGTACTGTATATTGTGAGTGGGTCCCTAAGCTCAGTAAGTGACAGCAGCACAGAGCATGTGCAGTGAATCAGCAGAAAAGAAGATGGGGAGCTACTGGGGCATCTTTGGAGACACAGATCTTTACTGCTAAAGGGCTGTGGTTGCCTTGGGCTGGTACAGAAGCACTTTGGGGGGGCTAAAAATCCCTATTTCATATAATGAAGCACATTGATTAATGGTTGTTGGTCTAGGGTTCTATAATGCTTAACTATCATGGGCAACAATCATTATCAAGGGAACTCTATGTTCAGCAAATGCTATTTTCTTTAGCAGGATATAAATGCAAAATATTTAAAGTTATTTGTTAAAACCTTCACTCTTCCCAGGTTGATTCATACAGCCCTAAAGGTTACGCTTTGAACCTCCCTGTATATAAGACATGACAACGCATTTTCCCAAAAAACACAGGGGACGCTATAATTTATCCGAAAACTGGGAGCTTTATCGCGGGAACCATAAACCACGCATGCAGCATGACAATTTCCGAGGATAAACTACGTGCAGGGGAGAGACAAATGGCCGCACGATGGCTCAGGACGATAGTTATCTGAACAAAGGGACAGGCAACATACATTATCGAGTCCTTTGGTGAAAGCAGATAAATATATCATAACTAGGCAATCGCTGTATACAGGAGCCGTTTAGTGCCTGAGAATTCCCTTGCGCTTGTGTTAGGAAGTAATAGGATTTCTCCAGAACATCAGAAATGAATCTTCCAATCTTTTAGCGCTAAGCAGCTACTCACTACAGACCAACTGCAATCATTATCATTATTTATGTAGATGCCTAAGGCCTTCTGTATCTGCCAGGAGGATAAGATATTTAGAGGGATTACTTGCAACTGGGCAACACACAAGATTGTTTTATTATTGCTAGTGCAATAACACAATAAGAGTACAGCTGAAGCCCAAAACCACTAACTATCGCATTTGCCATAGAGATGAATGGAGGATGATTTTGAGCATTTGGTGTCACTCCTGGTAAACTGGAAATCATTTTAACATCAAAAAGCTAAATATACTCAGGGTGCCCTATATGAAATAAACTAAGGGGGTTATTTATCAAAATCTGTAAATATCCGAGTATTTTCTGAAAATTTCTCCGACCAAATCCGCACAGGTTTTGTTGCCCTTATTTATCAATACATTTTTCCAAAAATTTCCTGTGTAGGAAAAAACTGGAATAATGTATGACAAAATAGAATTGTATGAATTTTTCGGATTTTACACCCCAAAACTTTTTTTTGGATTTTTGCCCGAAAAACATTAATCGCACGAAACCCAGAATAACTTCGGGACTTCTCCCATTGACTTCTACATGAACTCGGCAGGTCTGAGTTGGAGTACTTTTTTATTCTGACTTTTAACACCCTCGGGGTTTAATAAGTTCGGAAAAATTTTCCCCACTAAAAATTCGGATTTTATTGTAAGGATGCACCAAATCCTGGATTCAGTTCGGGATTCGGCCAGGATTTTGCCTTTTTCAGCAGGATTCGGCAGAATCCTTGTGTCTAGCCGAATTGAATCCACATATGTAAATTAGGGTTGGGGAGGAAAATCACGTGACTTTTCATCACAATACAAGGAAGTAAAAAAAATGTTCACACTTTTTCCTTTCCCGCCCCGATTTGGATTCGGTTTGGTATTCGGCCAAATCTTTTACAAGGGATTCAGCCAAATCCCAAATATTGGATTCAGTGCATCCCTATTTTATAGTAAAAAACAAATTATACGAGTTTTTGACATTCGTACTTTAATAAATAACCCCCCAACCTTTTATACCAGGTCAGGCTACCTTAACCTGGGGAACTTTGACCATAGATCATATTGATCATATTGGCATTACTTTTCCCTCAGACCCCAGGTATCCCTTAATGTGACTTGCGCTGGTTGTAATATTGTAATTCTTGGAAACGATATTGTACTACAAGGGACACCTGGGTGCCACCATGTTCTACTGCAACGTACCCCTGAAAACATTGGCAATATGCTTTTATAGGAATTGGCATCTCAAACCATTAAAGCTTTTAGTGGCCTGAGATATCGAACCCCTGAAAGGCTCTGATAAAATCAATTATTCAATTTAATCATTCTGTCATAATTAAATTGCAAAAAAATCAAAGGTAACTGGAACTCCACTAAAAACACTGTAAGTAGGATTCTGTTATTGGCCAGACCAGCAGATGAAGGTAAATAAAATTTACCGCAACTTGTGTTTCTCCTTCTCAATTGTCGACACTATCACTTGATTGCAACAGAGATGCAAGTTATAGAAGTACTTCATTAAGATGAAATTAAAAGCTAGTTTAAAACCAAAACAACTGAACTTTTGCTAAAGCTTCTAAACAATCCAAAGTTTATACTACTGCAAACGTTTTCTACCTGCACAAAAACTGAAACACAAGGCAACCAAAACATTTTTCTTCCATAGATTTTTATCTATTGGTTAATAAAATAATTAAGAGGAAAAGGAAAGGTTAAAATTAAGTAAGCTTTATCGGAAAGGTCTATATAAATACACCAAAGTTATGTTGCTCTGAGTCCTCTGTCATAAGAAACACCACATTTCTTTCCTTCTATTGTGTACTCATGGGCTTCTGTATCAGACTTCCTGTTTTCATCTTAAACCTCCAGGGCTAGGGCTTGAGCATGCTCAGTTTGCTCCTCTCCCCCTCCTCCCCTCCCTGCTGTAATCTGAGCCCAGATCTATGCAGGAGCAGGGAGAGACTCAGGCCGGAGACTCAGGCTAATATGGCAGCTGCTATCCTAAACAAACAGAGAGAGACTCTAGAGCTGTTTACTCAGGTATGGTAAATCATTCTGCAGAATAAATATAGTGTTATAGCTTGCACTATTGTGGCTAATCTATTGGCAATAAACTGATTTGGTAGCTTTCCTTCTCCTTTAATTGTATCATCACATTGGCTTTTGTTTATCTCAGCTACAACTTGCTGAGATCCATTCAGAGCAATGTGCTCATCGGCATGTTTTGGGAAGAAAAATCACTTTTCTAAAGAATTTGCAAAGGTTGTTATGAACTAGTGAGTTGCCTTACTGTTACAGTTTATGGGAAGCACACACAAAGCAAGATTTTTTTTTCTTGGATGTGTTGATGCTCGGGAGTGAAAATGCTAATTACATGAGAAAGAAAGATGGGCAGAAATGAAATTTTTCATGTATAATGGTGGCCATATACACACAGATCCTATCGTACGAATCGAGGATTCGTACGATTTTCGGATTGCGTGTGGCGTGTGCCGCCATCTTTCGTCCGGCGGAGATCGGCCGTTTGGTCGATCGGTCAGGGTTGATTTTGTCCCGACCGATCCCGCCAGAGCCCATTGCACATCATAATCCATACCTCCCAACATTTTGGAAGTAAAAAGAGGGACAAAAAAATTTTTCCCACACGTAGCGCAGCAATTTTTTTGACCACACCCCTTTCTGTGGCCACACCCCTTAATTCAAATACAAGAGTCCTCTGCACTCAACCCATTATCAATATATTTAAGACAGCGACATTTTGTGCATACTGCTACTAAAAAATGCCTTACCCTTTAAACAAAACAGGGATTGTTTGTCCATATATTGCAATATATTTAAGCTGGCCAACTACGTCAAAGTCATCCCATGTTTTAAAAAATAGTGGTGAGCACAACTTTCCCTTGTTTGTCACACCCCTTAATTACCATGTTTGTTTGACAAAATTTGGCAGGTTACGAAAGTTTGAAAATATTTCTCCTTATCTAAACTGTGTTTTTGTGTCTCAAAATTGTTACAAAGTATCTTATTTGCACCTGTTAGGTGTTCTGGGCTCTCTGCTAAAAGCCAATTAAGTGAGAAACTTTGTTTCTTTTTCTGGCTGTTCAGTGCATAGAAAAGAGGGACTTTCCAGTACAAATGAGGGACTGCGGGTTGAGCTGTCAAAAGAGGGGCTGTCCCTCCGAAAAAGGGACAGTTGGGAGGTATGCATAATCGGATCGTTCGGCCGAACAATCAGATTACCCCCGATATAGCCATGCTCGTTAATGGCATATCGGGGAAAGATCCGCTCGTTTGGCGATGTTGTCAAACGAGCGGATCTTTGCGTCTATGGCCACCTTAAGATCTGCAAGAGAAAGAGAGAGCATTTAGATAAATCTAACCTCATAGCTAGGACCTAGGAGTAGGACTTTACACATCACACAAAATAGCAAAAAATATAAAACTAAATAGTGGTTGTAGAGAGGAAATAAACTTCTCGGTACGTCTCTCTCCCGGGTTTGCTAAACTACAGTTCTCCAAATACCCAGTAAATAATAATCATCATGCTGCAGAATTACTGTTGCGCTTGTTTTAGTGAACAAAAAGAACACTTTGCAATACTATTGGATATTAGGTGGCAGCTCTGTGCAATTCCCACAGATTACAGTAGAACCCACACTTTTAGGGGGTTATTTATCAAAATCTGAAAATCTCTCATTATTTTCTGTAATCTACTCCGACCAAATCCACACAGGTTATTTCCCCTTATTTATCAATACATTTTCCTGAAAATTTCCTGTGCGGGGGAAAATCTTGAAAACCGTACGAAAATTTGGATCGTACGAATTTTTCGGATTTTCCATCTGAAAACCAGAAAATCTTAGGATTGTTGCATGAAACCCATCACAGATCAGATATCTTCAGGACTTCTTCCATTTATTTATATAGAACCTCGGCAGGTCTGAAATGCTGGATTTTTGGATTCTGACTTTTTCCATCCTTGGGGTATAATAAATCCTGAAAAATTAGAGTTTTTTTTTTTCCAATAAAAATTCAGATTTTATAGTAAAAAATGAGTGATTAGTTTGAAGTTACACTTATCTGGCTAAAATCTTTGTGCACAATTTTGAAAGTGTAAAGCTTTGGGTAGTGCATGGGTCAATACGTGGGCAACCCGTGTGCATCGAAAATTACACCCCTTAATGTACAATTCCCTAGATTCAAAATTAAGGACCTATGGGTCCTTATTTTCACTGCCTTCATAGCAATGATTGCTTTCATCTGAAACTTAGTAATTAAAGTTAATTTGATGCTAAATTTACCATTTCATTCTTTTGGTTTGTCAGATGATAGAAGTTGAATGAAACTTGTACCCCATTAGCTCCAAATCCCACATTCAGAGTTATCAGTATGAGGCCCTCGCATGGCTACAAATAATCTTTGGAAAGCACCATAAAGAAAAAAACACTGTACATATTTCAGCAAAAACCCGACTGAATGAACAGATCAGACATCTGTACATGTAAGAGCTTTTACATTTTATGATGAAATTAGAGGTACATATGGGAAAGCGAATTAGAAGGCACGTTTTATAGTTTTTCATTATGTAGTTGTCTGCTCTATTGCTTTTCGGCAGGTACTGCACTGTGGGAGTGGGTACACAATACAGCACAATTTATTTAAGGTGCATGATGGGAATGCACAGTTATGTCTCCATTATTTCATACAAATTCAACAGCAAACTCATCTGTAAGTTCCGATCCTCGGATCTGATATAGGAGAATTTGCATCATCACCCCAATTCTTTCTTTTAAATATTTATTAAAGTCCAATTTTTTTCTCATTGGCCTTGTAAAGGAAGAATACACAATCCGGGATTTATCAAACCCCAAGGGTGTTAAAAGTCTGAAAAAAAATATACTCCAATTGCCTATTCCAAAGACCTGCCGAGTTAATGTAGAAGCCAATGGGAGACTTCCCAAAGATATCCTTATCTGCGCTGGGTTTCGTGCAGTAATCCGAAGATTTTGATTCAGATTTTTTCACAGGTTTATCGAGTTTTCAAAAAATTTTCAGGAAAATATTATTATTGAAAAAATAAGGGGAACAATCCGTGCGGCTTTAGTCAAAGTAGTTTTTCGATAATTCTGAGATATTTTTGGATTTGGATAAATAACCCCCTTCATGTACAAGGGCATACACTCAAAAATATCATAAAAGAACCAACAGTCCATAATGAAAGCTTCATTTATTCTTTCCCTCAGAGAAACAACTTTATTCTACACACTACCTTACCTTCAGATCTTTTTGCAAGGATTCGGTCATGTGTCTTTAAGGGCAACAGCTGACAGAGATTTGTCTGGTGCAATAAAAATGCTTGACTGTGGGCATCAAATTTCCCAAAAATGCTTCTCCATTGGAAATAACTGAAATCTCCAGCAGTAAAACCAACGCATCGATTCATTCTTCTGAAGTCGCCAGAAGTTACCTCAGGAGGAAAATTTGGGCGACTTTGCCGTGTGTAGGTTTTATCGGTGGAAATCTCAGTTATTTCCAATGGAGAATTAAGCATTTTTGGGAGATTTGACGCCTGCAGTCGTGCATTTTTATTGCGAAAAACTAGTCTCTTTGCTAGCCACTGCCCTGAAGCTCTCAGCATTTCAACATGACAATTCTTTTGTTCAATAAGGAATCATTTTTTCAGATCCAAATATGAAATTAGGGGTTGTATGTGGCTGAGTTTATTATGTGGAGGATTTAATATTTGTACAACTCACACATAGTTGTATAAGCCTGCAACCTGCGCTCCTTCAGATGTCAAACTACAATTCTCAACACCTTCTAAAGTCCGCAAGTTCACTGTTCAAAAATCACCATTCCTCTGTATATGGCAAGAAATAGAGAGAATCGCTTCTCATAATTTTATTAAAGGGGACCCGTCACCCAAAAAGATTATTCAAAATCCTATTTTATCACATTAGTCAAGCAAAATGAACTTGAATTACACTATATCAATTATATGAATCTGCATCTTAGTCTGGGAATTCAAAATTATAGCAAACAGGCAGGAGCCATTTTGTGGACACTGTTATTTAGGCAAGTCTTGTATCATCTCAGAATCTTGTTTGTGCACCAGAATGGGGGACCTGATGTCCATCCCCATGTCCTGGTTACAAAATTAAACGGTGAAGAGAGAGAGGGAATATGGGGAGAGCAGTGACATCTAGGAAGTGCTGAATGGAAAGTGAAAGTGTAATAAAATTACCTGCACGGCAGGGTCGGCCGCCGCGTGTCTCCTAGGCGCCATCTTTGTTATTAAGGTGCGCGCGGCGCGCCTGCACGCCTCTTAAAGGCGCAGGTGCGCTGGCGTGTTTGCGCCAGCTCGTTTTTGCGCACGTTTTGGCGCTAATTTTGAATACTATTTAAGGCCCATTCAGCGTACTGTTCCTTGCCCGTGATAGAACTTTGTTTCTAAGTGGTTTTTGAGCCTAGTGCATCTGTTCCTGTTATTCTGTATCCTGATTATCCGTGTTTGAGCCTGCCTGTATCCTGACTACTCTGAACTCTGTATCCTGACCCTTGCCTGCCTACGACAACTCTTCCTGCTTAACCCCTTGATTGACAACCCTGTTTGACCCTTGCCTGCCTGACGATTCTGATATCCGCCTGCCTCAACCCTGCCTGTTTGACCATCCTTCTGCCTAATTCTTTGTACCATGACCTTCGGCCCAAAAAGACTTTGCTAACAGCCGCGCCCTTTCGCCAGCCAGAACATCTCGCCTTGCACCCCTCGTTAAGTCCAGGTGGCACCCAAGTAAGCTGAGGGCTCCTCCCGAAGCCCAACGGTGGTCACACTACTGGTGAAGCCGAGACCAGGGTGCTTGGCATTTGTTCTGGTATCGGGTTCCGGCCGTGACAGAACGTAATTGTCTGCCCGCCTCTATGCCTAAGGCATAGAGGAGGGGCAGACAATATTTGATTGACAACTGAGATTTTCAAATGAGCTTAATACAGCTATGAATGCTTTAATAAAAAATAGAAATTGGATTTCATGTTTAATTTGAAAAGGACTTTTATTATACAGCTTTTTGTGTCTGGGTGACGGGTCCCCTTTAAATAAGAAAGACCAATGATTGGGTGCATTAATAGCCAAACAACAAATATCCATTCATATCTACAAAGTAATGTGCAAGTATTAAAATTAAATATAAAGTATAACAGTTATGCATAAAAGAAACAATGCTAAGCATTTACTACAACATTTATAATTTGCGCAATTATGGTTGAAACTCAAAAAAAGTGCCTCCAATTTTACATACAATATATGGTTATAAAACTCACATTGAGCCTCAAACAAAGAAATAGCTACTTGCTTACAAATCAAGCCATCACGAGTTGCAGAACAAAAATTCCACAGAATTATACTAAATTTCCTTGGACTCATTTTTTTCCTGTACGGATCACAGCAGGCTGTCACCTTTCGCGCAACTCATTAAACCAATGTTGCATCTTCTTTGTTTAATGTAATCATTTTAATTGAAGTTTAATCTTCCAAAATATTTGGAATATTTTTAATTGACATTTGCAGTAATTAATTGGTAAGCATTACGGCTTTGTCGGAAGAATTTAAAAACTAAATTTGACGTTTGGAAATTGGCTCTCGGCGCTGCGAGGTTCCTGCTGGGAGCGTTTTATCATTTCGAATGTCTCCGGCTGATCATAGGTGGGGGCGACAACGATGGACCCTCTCTTACAGTCATGAATTACATTACTAATGTATTCCATTACCACCACGCAAATGTCATGTTAATTTCTGATCATCATCAAACCAGACAATGGGTCCCACACTGGCAACAAGCCAATTAGCTATGTTGGAAAAAAAAATATTCTGTCAATTACAGAATTTCAACTGGGGTTAAGGACAGAAGAGAAAAAGCTGAACAAGGGGCTTGAAAGCACTTCATGGCAAAAAAATTTAAGTTGACGCTTTATCTGTGATTTTTTTTTTTTCCACGTTTCCCAATCATATTTCTTCATTACATCTTCCACTTCTTTCATAACCTGGGCCGGATCAGCGTTTCCATTGAGGGGGCAGAAGAAAGCATTCTGTTTTAAGAGGACAACGGCAGGGACAAAATTAAATTTATTAAATTGTTAAAAAAAAAATTACTTTTCTGCTGAAGTTTGAGAGTCAAAAAGGTTTACGGATTTTTCCGCTCGGCTGACGATTTACAATTTCCGGACACTAAATGGGCCATTATTTTCGTTCTAAAGTTTAAATGAGATTAAGGACGATCAAATACTTATAGAAAGGGTTTTTAAAAATACCCAGAGGGCTACAGAAATGAAGGGTCATTTATAACAACATTATGGGAGCCAGTGATATGAAACACAGAAATGTATTCAAATAACTGCTTCCCTGGGAGACTTGAGTTGTTCAGAGCTGCCTGACAAACTTAACATGTTAAATGCTTGCCTATAATTTACATTTTTTAGCTGATTTTTAGTCCATTTATCAGTCAAGCGTGCTTATTTTCAATTTCTGATGTACAGAGAACAATTTTCCTTACACAAAATTGTAATTTATTTTACTTATTTTTTTTTTTTTTAAACGCTGTCAAAATATATCTCGTTGGACGCGGAAAATGTACCAATGGGTTTACAGACCCTGCTTGACCCGTGGCCGCAGTTAATTTGCAGAATCTTATTGTTTTGTTCTTGAACACTTCATTTCGATTTGAAATGAAAGATATGAACAGCTAACGGCATCTGCAACAGGAATTATCCTAGCAGAGTAAGACAGCTATTAAATCTGAGAGAGACTGGAATGCGTGGTCTGTGTATCTGTACGATAATTAGTGGTGCATCTCATGGTCTTGCTCAGTTGGATCCCTTAAATTAATATGAGCAAGTAAAACTGTTCAAATGCAGCTTTCTCAAATCACTAACTCTCTATAATGATAGATTAATGGCTTACTCTAGAATAGTTATGTTGTAGAAATATTACCATTTACCTTAAAGGCTTATTGCTATTGCAAAAATTAGTTTAAAGTACCTATTTGGGAGAGAAAAAAAAATAAAAAGATGTAAAAACTTAAAAATGATCGGCATCACTTAGCAAATCAGTATGCTCTAATAATGGCTTGGAAATCGCATTGTATGATCTGAAATGCTGCTGAAATATGGAGAATCAATGCAAGTCTGTGCAGCAGTTGCAGATGTTGCGTTGGGTTATTGCACTTCTGGGGGCAGATTTATCAAGGGATAAATTTATCAAAGCCTCGAAGTAAAATCCTTTGAATTCGAATATCGAATTCGAAGGATTTTAGCGCAAATACTTCGATCGAACGATCGAATAAAAATCATTCTGCTAAATTTAATTAAAACATGCCCTCTGCAAGCCAAATAATTGTGAAAATAGAACTTAAAGCGGTGGTTCACCTTCAAACAACTAGTTTTCAGATAGTTCACCAGAAATAACGACTTTTTCAAATGACTTTCTATTTTCTACGTGTGACCGTTTTTCTAATATTTTTCACCTTCTGAAGCAGCTCTGGGAAGGGGGGTCACTGACCCTGTAAACTGTTCTTAATGGATACATTTAGGGGCAGATTTATCAAGGGTCCAATTTCGAGGGTTTTAGCGCAAATACTTCGATCAAACGATCAAATAAAAATCGTTTGATCGAACAATAAAATCCTTTGAATCGAACGATTCGAACGATTTTAAGCGATTGATCGAAGGATTTTTATTCGATCAAAAAAAACGTTGGGGAAGGTCCCCATAAGCTAAAATTGTAGCTCGGTAGGTTTAAAGTGGAGAAGTATGAAGTCGAAGTATTTTTTAAAGAGACAGTACTTCAACTATCAAATGGTCGAATAAATTTGACCCATTCGATGGTCGAAGTACCCAAAAACATACTTCAAATTTTTTTTTATTTAAATTCTTCACTTGAGCTTAGTAAATCTGCCCCATAATGTATGCATCACTCAAAAAAAAATCAATAGAAACTTGAATGGTTTAAGGTTGGCAACATAACCTAGCGGTTCTATTGGAAAATGAAACTGGTTACTATATTGTGGCCTTAAAGGAGAACTAAACCCCAAAAATGAATATGGCTAAAAATGACAAATTTATATACTGAACTTATTGCACAAGGCTAAAGTTTCAGCTTGTCAATAGCAGCAATGATCCGGGACTTCAAACTTGTCACAGGGGGTCACCATCTTGGAAAGTGTCTGTGACACTCACATGCTCAGTGGGCTCTGAGCAGCTGTTGAGAAGCTAAGCTTAGGGCTCGTCACTAATTATCCAGCAGAAAATGAGCTTCCCCTGTAATATAAGCTGATGCGATTATTAAATTCTGATGCTAATTGCACTGGTTTCTCATGTAGTAATTATCTGTATTAATTACTAATCAGCCTTATATTGTGACATTTCTATTCTATGTGTACTGTATATTGTGAGTGGGTCCCTAAGCTCAGTAAGTGACAGCAGCACAGAGCATGTGCAGTGAATCAGCAGAAAAGAAGATGGGGAGCTACTGGGGCATCTTTGTGGAGACACAGATCTTTACTGCTAAAGGGCTGTGGTTGCCTAGGGCTGGTACAGAAGCACAAAACATAATATCCAATTACCTCACTGTCCTGACTGTGAAGAACCCCCTACGTTGCTTCAAATGAAAGTTCTTTTCTTCTAGTCTAAAGGGGAGGCCTCTGGTACGGTGATCCACTTTATGGGTAAAAAGGTCCCCTGCCATTTGTCTATAATGTCCTCTAATGTACTTGTAAAGTCTAATCATGTCCCCTCGCAAGCGCCTTTTTTCCAGAGAAAACAACCCCAACCTTGACAGTCTCCCCTCCCTCTAACCAGTTTAGTTGCACTTAGTCTCTGCACTCTCTCCAGCTCATTTATATCCCTCTTAAGGACTGGAGTCCAAAACTGCCCCCATACTCCAGATGAGGCCTCACCAGGGACCTATAAAGAGGCAGAATTATGTTTTAATCCCTTGAGTTAATGCCCTTTTTTATACAAGACAGAACTTTATTTGCTTTAGTAGCCACAGAATGACACTGCCCAGAATTAGACAACTTGTTATCTACAAAACCCCTAGATCCTTCTCATTTAAGGAAACTCCCAACACACTGCCATTCAGTGTATAACTTATAAACTATAATTGACAGGTCTAAGGCTAGCAATGCACAGCATTATAGTGACTTGGATTGGGGCATGGCTAACAATCTGTTATCATGCCAAGTAATTTACAGGAGAACTAAAGTTTAAAGGGCACCTGTTGCCAAAAAATATTATCCCCAGCCAAAGGTGCAGGATAATAGGGCCCCCCCTCATAAAAAAGGGTACGATATTATTGTAAAAATATTTTATTTACTTTGGTAGAAGGCAAATAGAAGGTTATCCGAAGAACCATGCCTTGGCTACCACAACCGAACCGTGCCTTGGCTACCGCAGCGGAATGTAAAATGAAAGCACTGTGATATTCTTATTGCAGTCTCTCTGGTTCATTCACAGCAGTGAATTAAGTGACATCGGCCCCTTTGAGTCTTTCAATAAAGACCACAACCTATCCTCCAGTTAATGCAAAGTGGCCCCTTAAAAATGGACCATTTTTCATCTTCAGCTCAAGAACGAAGCACTTCCAGTAAGTTTTCCTTTAGTGGCGAGACTGAACTCATCAGGAAGATGTAATTGAAACCAAGCATCTTATTTCCTCGAGGTGCAGGGAAATAGATCAGCGGTGAAGCATCCTGCTTAAGAGCACTTACGTTAAAATGCAGAGATGTGTTGAGGATTACATTAGCGAGAGGCAACCATGTCTTTCTCTTATTTCTTAATGCCACCTGCAGTTCTACAGTCTGCATGACCTGCTTGAGAATGGACCAGAACTTTACCAGGGAAATCAGTTTGAGTAAATTTCACATTTCCTGTGATTCAATATTTTCATCCACTGTAGAAAAATTCAACCACAAAGCAAAGATGCAATTTGAAGTATATAATGGAACTTGCTAAGGCGCTGCTAGTATATATGTCCCACAATACATTTTGAAGATGATATCTTGCCCTCCTTAGGCTTATGGGACACTAGTGGGTCACTAAGTAACATTTTAAGGGTTATCCAAGACATAGACATAGGTTTCTATGCATCTGTAATGGCAAACTTTAGGAATAACGAACTATAAGGGACATGTAAAGTTGACTATACAAATTGTGTACAGTTGCAGCAGATAATCCAGCAATCCTGGTAGATTGAGGAGCATTACATAACTGTCAGAAAGGAAGAAATATTTCTGAAAGAAAGTGAGAAGAGGAGGTGCTACAGTTCGTATTAAATTCCTACTATTTTGATCATCCGGGAAGTCAGATCACACCAGGGTCGGACTGGGCAGGCGGGATGCCAGGAAAAAACCCGGTGGGCCCCCGGCTCTAGTGGGCCCCACCGGCCCAGATCCGCCACCTGGATTTCTACCTGGGGCTTCTGCCTCTAGGCCCCCTTCCAGAACCTGAGGGCTACTGCCTCAGGGCCTCCCATCCGGCAAACAGCCCACCACGTGTGTGTGCAAATGTGCACTCGCACATGCGCTCAGCACAGATTTTTGCCGCGACCAAACAATGCATGCGCTAACACGCATGCGCGAGTGCGCACACACGCGGTGGATGCAGGACGGGAGGCTGTGAGGCAGCAGAGCCCCGGGCTCCCCAGTCCGACCCTGGATCACACGACACGTTTATAGCCACTCAAACAATATCCAAGCATTGGGTCCCCAGTCAATCGATGCAGTATTACACTAGCCAACCCGTGTATGCAGCGTCGCACTGGGGGGCCCAGGGCCCACCTGTTCGTAGTCTATGGGGCCCCCCCCACGCCATCCCCTGGGCTTTTATCAAAAGTTCCTATTAATAAAGCCCAAAAATAATGAAATCTGACTAATTTGCCCAAATTCTCAGATATTTTTTCTATTTAGAAATGTTATGCTTCAGTGCCCTTTAGACTAATTATTCTACTTTGACCACTTTTTACTCATTTACCACATTTATAAGGAACTTTTTTAAATTATTATTATTATGTATTTTTAGTCCCAACATATTGCTAAGTAAAATGAATGGGCATAATACAAAGAAATCACATACATATAATATAACACAGACTTACATACAAAACAACCAGTACCAGTGTAAAAGGTGAGGAAGGCCCTTTGCAAAAGAGCTTACAAACTAAAAGGAAAGGGAATGAGACACAAGGTGTGGGAGTGGGCAAAATCAAAAATAAGCAGGTGAGAGATGTAGCATATGCTATCACTTGGTAGATAAACAGAGTGAGGGTAGGCTTCTCTAAATAAGTGAGTTTTAAGAGATCTTTTGAAAGCAGAAAGGTTGGGAGAAAGTTGGAAAGACTGTGGGAGAGAGTTCCAGAGGAGGGGTGCAGCCCTTGCAAAGTCTTGAATGGGAGCGCGTGAGGAGGTAATGAGTGAAGAGTTGACTTTGATACGCAATGATGACATTTGGGCATTGTAATATCTCCTTTATCCAATAGTAGACTAAAAACCAGGAGAAAAATTCTGATCCATCAATTTTGGCACAAGGTGAAATCTTCCTTACTACTTTCAACAACTGTATTCCTCACACTTTAATGGAAACCTTTTGAAGCTTCAGAACTAGGCAATTCCTACTTCAACTGAAGCCATCAAGTGTGTCAGCATAGTAAACTTTGTTGCAGTGATGCTTTGTCAATAGGGATACACCGAATCTACTAGTTTGGATTTGGGTGAACCCCCAAATCCTTTGCGAAAGACTGTTACCCCCAACAGGAGTGCTGGCTCTGAGCCCACACCTTTGGTTGGGGTTAACATTTTAGCCTAACAGGTGCCCTTTAATATGTTTATTATTATTTTAAAAGGAAACTAAAGGCTTAGAAATAACATGTAAGTAACAGAAACATTTTACATTCATATACTTTTATGAGTAAGTACGATGTTTTATACATCATGATGACGATTCTGAAGGAACGGAAACACGTAAATATGTGAAAATTCTAATAAATTCATCAATATTAAAACCCATGAGCGCCTCCACCTCCTACAATTATTGTGATGTACTCTGGGAGCTGCACCCGGGATTTGGCTGAACATTGGGTGGTTGCCGATGCTCGAAGTGATTATATATCAAATAAGATAACTTACCTTTCTTGGTCTGGGCATTACACCAGCTTCCCGCTAACTCAGACCAACAATGGGAACCTTCACCATCACAGATCTGCTTTCCCGCCAACCAAAAGGATATTAAAAACCCAAACCTGTGTAAAAAAGTGCAAATATAAAATCATTACTTTTTTTGCATTCTCTTCCTAATTAATAGCCCTTATAACCTCCAGTTTACAATGATATGGACATACACATTATATTTTCTCAACACTGAACATCTTCTTATTCATGGTACAGGTATGGGATCAGTTTTCCAGAACCCCATTATCAAGAAAGTTCCGAATTACGGAAAGGCCATCTCCCATAGACTCAATTTTATCCAAATAATCCAATTTTTTATTAAAATTTTTTTTCTGTAATAATAAAACAGTAGCTGGTACTTGATCCCAACTAAGATATAATTCATCCTTATTGGAAGCAAAACCAGCCTATTGGGTTTATTTAATGTTTATATGATTTTCTAGTAGACTTAAGGTGTGAAGATCCAAATTACGGAAAGATCCATTATCCAAAAAACCCCATGTCCCGAGCATTCTGGATAACATGTCCCATACCTGTTGCTGCTCAACTGGCCTCCAGCAGAGATATGCTTAAAAGCCATTCATAAACCTTATAACAAACAGCAGCCCTAGTACCCAGAAATACCCATTTTCATCAAAAGGGAAAATATGGCAATTCCTACTCTGTATGAACACACTGTAAGCTGTGCCCTTATACTTTATGATGGAAATAACTATATCAGCTTTCCTTTAAAAGTCCAGCAGCATTACCTTATTACCCCCTTAAAAAGGAAGCTGATGAAAAGTACATGCATTATGTGGATCACTGCAGCTACACAATGTGTATTTCTCATTAGTTTGCTCTTTTTGTCATGGCACGGTAGGTTTGTGTATAGAAATAAAAGACATGCAATTTATGCGCTGCACTGAAATAAGAAATTACAATTACTCAACACTCTGAAAAAGGGTGAGTTGTGACGCTCAAAAGCAGATTATGTATATTTATATTTAAATTAAACAGCACTAGGGAATATGTTAGCACAAATACACTTTACAGGTATGTGTTCTGTTATCCGGAAACCCGTTATGATTAAATTTTTCCAAATATTTAAACATTTTTGAAAATAATTTCCTTTTTCTGTGTAATAATAAAACAGTAACTTGTACTTGATCCCAACTAAGATATAATTAATACTTATTGGAAGCAAAACCAGCCTATTGGGTTTATTTAATGTTTACATGATTTTCTAGTAGACCAAAGGTATGAAGATCCAAATTATGGAAAGATCCATTATCCGGAAACCCCCAGGTCCTGAGCATTGTCGATCATAAGTCCCATACCTGTAATAGTATTTGCTAAAGAGATGGATTGTCACCTCTTCTGCAACTCATGTGGTGGAGTAATTCAGGCTGACCCAAAATGATCAGCCCTCAGGCCAACAGTCCAATTCCCATGAGGATCATCAGCTGCAAGCTGTATATAAGATATTCAGTGGGAAGTTGCGTATTAAATTCACAGGCCCGTAAATCATCAGGCAAAAGTCAAACGGGGGAATGTAATTAAAGTCGCAAAGAGCAAAACTATTTGCACCAATAAGAATCCATATCTCAACAATGTAATATTGTTGCTTAATCTGTTATTCCATTGCAAATTTTAATTGCACATTGCAAACTTTTATTGCGCACTCTTAAGAAGCGCTTGAAGGTGTCGTAATCTTTTGGAGCAAACATAACGACTTTTTCAGTAAGAAATTTTATTACATTTACTGTGTATTGGCGCAAACTATAAAATTCGCAAACGGTCTTCCACTGTCGGAAGTGGTCGCTAAACAGTTTCCGGGTTCTCAAAATTATATTAAATTCACTCAAAGCAAAATTTGTTTGCGCAAAGGCATAACTTTTCGTATTGCGAATCGTTTTTCTGTTACCGACTTTTATTACATTCCCCCGAAGGTGCCTTAGGGCTCTTACACACGGGTGTTTGTGGGCTCCCCTGCGTTGTGCTTTCTTCCGTTCAGCCGCAGGGGAGCGCAGGAGTAGACGCACTGAATTATTGTCAATGGGGCTGTACTCACACAGACACATGTATGCGCCAAAGGCAGGTTGGGACGCAGCATGTTGCATTTTACCTCCGTTTGACTGAATTGAAGAAAGCGCAACGCAGGGGAGCGCACAAACACCTGTGTATAGTTGTCAATCAGTGTGATATAAATTCCCTTTAACAATTAAATTAATAGAAGCTGTGAAGCAGTGCTGCGTACTCTTTCTTTACGAAAAGGAAAACGTACTCACGAGCATTTGAAGCTGCGCTCCCCTACGTTCCATTTTTATGCAATCAGCCGCAGGGGAGCGCAGGAGTAGACGCGCTGAGTTCTTTTCAATGCGGCTGTACTCACACAAACGCATGTAAGCGCCGAACGCAGGTTGGGACGCAGCATGTTGCATCTTACCTGCGTGTTACATGCGTCTGTGTGAGTACAGCTGCATTGAAAAGAACTCAGCGCGTCTACTCCTGCGCTCCCCTGCGGCTGAACGCATAGAACCGGAACGCAGGGGAGCGCAGCATCAAATGCCCATGAGTAAGGGCCCTAATCAAATAATCCAATTTTTTTTAAATGATTTTCTTTTACTCTTTAATAATAAAATAGTAGCTCGTACTTGATCCCAACTAAGATATAACTAATCCTTATTGGAAGCAGAACCAGCCTATTGGGTTTATTTAATGTTTACATGATTTTCTAGTAGACTTAAGGTATGAAGATCCAAATTATGGAAAGACCTGTTATCCGGAAACCCCCAGGTCGCGAGCATTCTGGGTAAGAGGTCCTATACCTGTCTGTGCAATAAAATAAAAAGCTGTGTCAGTTTCCCCTTTATTTGTATCACACGTGAGAAAAAGTGATTTGTGGGCTGAGCGTGTGCTGCTGTTAGCTGGTACTAATCTGGGAGACCAGGATAATATGTTTGTAGCAGCGGCAGCAATAATCGGCGAGTGATAAGCGCACGCACAAACATCTGATGTAAACAGGAGAAAGACAAAACAAGAAGAGCGTTTCATCAGTCAAGACAATGTGAACTGTATTGTTATTGTGAGCAATTAGACAGCTGAATGGTGCATCTCAGCTACTGCAATGAAATAGGACACATCAAAGTCAGCGGAACACAATAAGATACAATGTTACACGAGCATCCAAATAAATTGTACTTTATATAACTAATGGCTACTTGCGCTGACACACAAAATCCTTCATGAGTCGAGAGCGAGCGGATCAGTTGGCTGTTCTATCTCTGCTGCCCGACGTGTAAGAACTGTAAATAATTAGCTGTGTGTTTGTGTACTAATACCCATAGCTGGTTTATTATTTCATCCATAATACAGTCCATCTGTTGCTATACGTTTGGTTTATTGCAGCGGCTCGGACAATCTTTGGGCTTTCAAAAGGCTTTATTGTGCTTAACTGTTCCTCTGCTGGTCTTTGTTGGTCTTAAAGGAGAAGTAAGGCTTAACTAAAGAAGTAGGTAGAAATGTTGTACATTATGTTTTGGGCTTCTGTACCAGCCCAAGGCAACCACAGCCCTTTAGCAGTAAAGATCTGTGTCTCCAAAGATGCCCCAGTAGCTCCCCATCTTCTTTTCTGCTGATTCACTGCACATGCTCTGTGCTGCTGTCACTTACTGAGCTTAGGGACCCACTCACAATATACAGTACATATAGAATAGAAATGTCACAATATAAGGCTGATTAGTAAATAATACACATAATAACTACATGGCAGCACAGAAAACAGTGCAATTAGTATCACATTTTAATTATCAGCCCTGTAGCTAGGGTTGCCACCCGGCCGGTATTTTACCGGCCTAGCCGGTAAAACACCTGTCAAGGCCAGGGCTGGTTTTACAAATGTACCGGCAATGTAACTGCCGGTAAATTTGTAAAACTCCTAACAAAAGCCCTCAGCCACCCCAACCCGCTCAAAAGTTACCTTTTTTTTTGCTCTCTCCAGGCCCACCGCGTGTGTAGGCCCCGTCCCTTTGTGTCTTGACACGCCCCTTTTACGGCACACCCGCGCACTTTTACGTCACCCCCACCCACTTTTACATCAAGGCCCGCCCATTTGCACCCGCCCCCACCACTAGCCGGTAATTATTTAATAAAAGGTGGCAACCTTACCTGTAGCATCAGCTTATATTACAGCCAGGGAAGCTCATTTTCTGCTGGATAATTAGTGACGAGCCCTAAGCTTAGCTTCTCAACAGCCAATCAGAGCCCACTGAGCATGTGAGTGTCACAGACACTTTCCAAGATGGTGACCCCCTGTGACAAGTTTGAAGTCCTGGATCATTGCTGCTATTGACAAGCTCAAACTTTAGCCTCGTGCAATAAGTTCACTATATAAAATATGCCATTTTTAGCCGCATTAATTTTTAGGCTTTAAAGTGAACCTGTCACCTACACATATAAAAGGTATATAATGAAAGTCCTTGGCAAATTAAACATGGAACCCAAATTCTTTTTTTTATTAAAACATCCAGACCTGTTATAAAGGTGTTTAAACATCTGAGCTATCAATCAAATATTACCTGTCCCGCCTCTATGCCTGAGGCATAGAGGTGGAGCAATCAATTACTTTCACTTTCCATTCAGCACTTCCTAGATGTCACTCCACTCCACACATTCCCCCTTCCCTCCTCACACTCTGTAATTGTGTAGGGCACTGCTCATGGGCATTTGGTACCCCAATCTGGTGCATGCACAAAAATTTGGGGTGATGCAAAACTTGTCTTAATAACAAATTGCCACAAAATGGCAGCTGCCTGCTTGCTGTGAATGTGTAATTCCAAAAATGAAGAAAACGAAATTTTAATTGTAAATACAGTGTAAGTAAAGTTTATTTTGCTCGGCTAACATGATGGAAAAAAATTTGGAATTATTTCTTAAGGTGACAGGTCCCCTTAAATTTTTTATTACAGAAGTCTGAAACCAGGCACGCCTGTTCCCTGCTTCCTGGGCCCACCCCTTATCGTCACAGGCCCACCCCTTCACTTTAAAGGCCCACCCCTTCACGTCATCAGCCCCACCTCTCATGTCATGGGTACCGCCCCCTGCCCGGATTCCAAATGTTGAAAAGGTGGCACCCCTAGTACATGGTTGCACTTACAGATTAAGGATTTGGACAGTAAAACGTTAAAACGTGGCCAGTCCCTAAATCATGTGGTTTGTTTCCACTCACAAGCAAAAGCCTGCTATGTTTGTAGATATGGGAATCGCTGGGGGATTCACTCACAAACACAGTTCATATAAACAGGTGGAGTCTGCAGTAAAGCAGTTTTCTAAGTTTTCTTTTCTTCCTCCCCCCAACACTTTATTTTATTCCCACCCCGAGTGATTTTTCCTTATTAGAAAATGCCTCTTGGGAGCAGAGAAGGAGCAGCTGCCGGCTCCCTAGTGCCAGGCTACAGCAATCAACTTGTTTACTCTCTGAGAAATGTGTAAACTGCTGCTTAAAAAAAAAAAAAAAATGTGGATTACTTGTTCCATATTGTGTCTAAGAAAAACAGTATACTGTGAACTAAAATTTTATTTTGTGTGCTTTTCATACAAAATATTCAGTGATACTGTAAGCTCTTTTGACAGTAGGGCCAATATTGCTTCCAATAAGGATTAATTATATCTTAGTTGGGATCCAGTACAAGGAACTGTTTTATTATTACAGAGAAAAAGGAAAACCCAGCTTATTGAGTTTATTAAATGTTTACATGATTTTTCTAATAGACTTAAGGTATGAAGATCCAAATTACGGAAAGAGCCATTATCCAGAAAGTCCCAGGTCCCACACATTCTGCATAACAGGTCCCATATCTGTACCATGTGCTTAAAGTAGACCTGTCATCCAGACACAGAAATCTGTATAATAAAAGTCCTTTTCAAATTAAAATTTAAACGTGAAATCCAATTTCTATTTTTTATTAAAGCATTCATAGCTGTTGTAAGCTCATTTAAAAATCTCAGCTGTCAATCAATTATTGTCTGCCCCTCCTCTATGCCAGTGGCATAGAGGCGGGGCAGACAATTACTTTCACTTTCCATTTAGCACTTCCTACATGTCACTGCTCTTCACACATTCCCCCATTCTCTTTACCGTTTAATTGTGTAGCCAGGGCATAGGAATGGACATCCGGTCCCCCATTCTGGTGCACAAACAAGATTCTGAGATGATACAAGATTTACCTTAATAACACTGTCCACAAAATGGCTCCTGCCTGCTTGCTATAATTATGAATTCCCAGACTGAAGGAAACAAGATTCAAATAATTTATAGTGTAATTAAAGTTCATTTTGCTTGACTAATGTGATAAAATAGGATTTGGAATGGGTTTTTTTGGGTGACGGGTCCCCTTTAATTCAGACTACACTATAATTAATCCTTATTGGAAGCAAAAGCAGCCTATTAGGTTTATTTAATATTTACATGATTTTGTAGTAGACTTTTTAAGGTATGGAGATCCAAATTACAGAACAATCCTTTATCCGGAAAGCCCCATGTCAACAATATTCCGGATAACAGGTCTCATACCATAGAAAGCACAAACAAATAAAAATGTGGAATGAATTCAAATAATAATACGAAAACATCAAATATTCATTTACTCCAACTTTTTTTGTGAATTTACAAGCAAAAAAAAAAAAGAAACTCTAAGGGCAGAGACACCCTCAGATTTGGGGAGATTATTCGCCTGGCGACAAATCTCCTCTTCAGTGGCGTGACTACCGAGGGAGCAGGGGGTGCGATTGGGCCCCCCGGCAGCTCATCCACCACTAATTCCGCCGGTTCCGGGCGTACGGCGGGGGGGGCGTCTGTGGGTTCCGTGCCAGGGCCCGCCCCCCTCTAGTTATGTTGCTGCTCCTCTTCTTCGTGGCAACTAATCTCCCCAAACTGCCTTTCCCTGCCTTCCCACCTGCTAGAATGTAAATCGCCGAAAGGATGGCTCTCGGAGCACTTCATTTTCCGAAGGCAGGGAAAGGCAGTTCGGGAGATTAGTTCCCACAAAGAAGAGGAGATTTGTCGCTGGGCGAATAATCTCCCCGAATCTGAGTGTGTCTCTGCCCTAAAACTTTGAATCACTAACTATTTTAAAATTTGTTAATGACAGCCCCCCGTTAACTTATTTTGCATATCCAGGAACTTTTTGTCATGTGTTGCTCCCCGACATTTACATTTGAACATGGCTAACAAGTCAGAGTTCTGCGCGGAACCAATTTGTTAAACCCAAACCCAACCCGCATACTTACCCGATTGGACCCGCTACCCAACCCGCAAGTACCTTATCCGCAACCCGATCTGCTGACCATCAAAAAACAGGAAGTGCAGTCATTGTAAACCAGAAGTGACATCATTAGAAGTAGGCGTGACCAGAAAAAAAGGAGTAAAACAAGAAGTGCTGTCATTGTAAACCGGAAGTGACATCTTTAGAAGTAGGCGTGATCCAAAAAAAAGGAGTACAATAGGAAGTTCTGTCATTGTAAACCAGAAGTGACATCATTAGATGTAGGCATGATCTTGAGGTCAGCCGGTCACGGATCGGTCGGGTAGCAGGTCCAAGCGGGAAAGTATGCGGGTTGCGGGTCTGGGTTGCGGGTCGGGTTCAACAAATTGGTTCCGCGCATGTCTCTACCGCAGGTTTTTGCGGGTAACCCGAAGGTACCCGACAGGCTGCAGGAGTCTTTCACAAGTAAAAAAGGTTGGGGACCCCTGCTATAGAGCAGAAGTACTGTCTGGCTAATATACAGTGCTGCCCTATTAGAAAAGTAGAAAGGGAAATAATCGTTTCCAATAGAGCACGTGTTTTTGGGAAAACCTGATCATTCTTTCCCATGGGTCGTTTTGTGTTAGTAAGAGCAATTCTTTCTCCCTCAGAGACGTATTTCACAAATAACTAGATGAGCTGTTACATTCTGACATCACTCAGATGATTCCCGCTTCCCCATTTCATTATTTCATTAACACCCTTTCAGATGCACACATCTAGGTACGTTTTTTTTTTTCCTCTTCTGTTTCGTAGGGGACCCGGGTGCTAACGTTTTAAGCAGCAGATCATGTCAAAATCAAACTTAATTACAATTTTTCAGAATTTGTGGTGCCTTCTTTCTGCGCTCGGTTGTAAGGTTCTGATGACTCTAGGAAAGAAAGATTGTCCCCTATAAACTAATCTAACATAATCTAAAGGCAGATTATGCAAATGGATTTAGGAAAATGTAACGCAGGAAAGAAAAAGAAACCTGTGTGATGGAGTGACCTTTGATCAAGACGACTGCTGGAGGAACACATAGGAATGCCAATACGTTGCTTATGTACATTGCAGTGTTTTGATTGCTGGGGACGTGTGACATGTTCTGCAAAGAGCCACACAGATCCCAATACAGATTAAACATCTTTTGTGTCTTTACTGCTGTGTCTGTACAATAGGCATTCCTTTACTAGGCAATGTGGGTACAAATACTATGGCAATACTTGTGTACAGACAAAGCACAGGCTACAGAACACTAAGTACAATGACTCCATATAAACTGGAGGGAGGGATTCCTGCAGGTCATAAATTACATTATTATTGTACTGTAATAACATCCACCCACACATGTGGTAGATATTTGGTATACCACATCAAAAACATGGTGGCCACTGCTACAATTAATATCCTTATCATTTACAGTAGGGGGTACATTATCCCTTATAATACATGAGTGATACTCAGAGTTCCCTGTATAACTCAGCCTGCAGCCTTGTGCCTTTATATGGTCACAGAACAACCCCTCAGTGACTTCTAATATCCTTATCATTTACAGTAGGGGGCACATTATCCCTTATAATACATGAGTGATACTCAGAGTTCCCTGTATAACTCAGCCTGCAGCCTTGTGTCTTTATATGGTCACAGAACAGCCCCTCAGTGACTTCTAATATCCTTATCATTTACTATAGGGGGTACATTATCCCTTATAATACATGAGTAATACTCAGATTTCCGTGTATAACTCAGCCTGCAGCCTTGTGCCTTTATAAGGTCACAGAACCCCTCAGTGACTTCTAATATCCTTATCATTTACAGTAGGGGGTACATTATCCCTTAAAATACATGAGTGATACTCAGAGTTCCCTGTATAACTCAGCCTGCAGCCTTGTGCCTTTATATGGTCACAGAACCCCTCAGTGAATTCTAATATCCTTATCATTTACAGTAGGGGGTACATTATCCCTTATAATACATGAGTGATACTCAGAGTTCCCTGTATAACTCAGCCTGCAGCCTTGTGCCTTTATATGGTCACAGAACAACCCCTCAGTGACTTCTAATATCCTTATCATTTACAGTAGGGGGTACATTATCCCTTATAATACATGAGTGATACTCAGAGTTCCCTGTATAACTCAGCCTGCAGCCTTGTGCCTTTATATGGTCACAGAATCCCTCAGTGACTTCTAATATCCTTATCATTTACAGTAGGGGGTACATTATCCCTTAAAATACATGAGTGATACTTAGAGTTCCCTGTATAACTCAGCCTGGAGCCTTGTTTTCAGATCTGTTTTTAAAGTGGCATAAGTCAACTTTAAATATCTAAAGGATGAGTAAACCTTTAAAATAAGTGAACGTAAAATTGACGAGGGTTCTATTCTAAGCACTTTTGTAATATACACTAATTATTTATTTTCTTTATATTCCAAGATATTAAGGGATACATGTGCAGTTAATATGAATGAATTTTGATACAACAGTGCCACCTGCTGGTCATTTTCCAACCAGTCTGACCAACAAGTAGTCAAGGAAGTTGTCAGGAGAAAGAAAGAGGCTGCTCTCATGTTCTTCTACTTAGGAAAATAATTAGAAACATTTCTCATATCTTTCCTCAGCAGAAAAATATCAGAGCAGCCTCTTTCTTTTTCCTGACAACTTCCTTGACTACTTGGTGGTCCAATTGGTCAGAAACTGACCAGCAGGTGGCTCTGTTGTAACAAAATTCATTCATATTAACAGCACATGTATCCTTTAATATCTTGGAATAAAAACAAAATAAATAATGAATGTAAACTACAAAAGTGCTTAGAATAACACCCTCATCAATTTTACATTCACCTATTTTAAAGGTTTTCTTATCCTTTAAGGACAGACCCATCCTCTTCCTTAATGCCAACCTGTAAAAATGATTTAGTCCAACCCACTGCCTAATATCCTACCTACACACAAAGGTCCTACAACACTCCATAGACTGAGGCCTGTCTGTGCAGTATAACTATGACATGTTAAGCCTTTAAGCTGAGAGCTATAATTTCCGAAATTCATGATGGGATTTGTAGATCACACTATTTGGATGGCTGACAGTTTGTTCCTGGTCTAAATTAAACAATACTGTAGAAAAATGGTGAAATAGCAAAGGTTGGACTAATCCAATAGGGGTTGGAAAAAAAGATAAAAATCCAATTATACACAATAGCCTTTATTCATTGTATCTGCTCATCTGCCAGATTTCTCATGACCATGACCTGTACATATGACATTACTTGGGCCAGAGAGACCTACATTTACATAATAAAAGCAAAGGCTAGTTTTTTTTGTTTTTTTTTATAAAAATACTTTCTAGAAATGTTGATATGCCTTTTTTATTTCTTGCTTTTCCTGTTGCATAACAACTATACAGGAATGGGATTCGTTATCAAGAAAGCTCTGAATTACGGGAAGGCCATCTCCCATAGACTCTATCTTAATGAAATAATTCAAATATTTAATAACTATTAAATTTTTCTCTGTAATAAAACAGTATCTAGTACGGCTATGGGAACGGATATCCGGAAATCCATTATCCAGAAAATTACAAATTACGGAATTAATGTCTCTCATAGACTCCATTATAATAAAAGAATCCACATTTTAAAAAAATATTTCCTTTTTCTCTGTAATAATAAACCAGTAGCTTGTACTTGATCCCAACTAAGATATAATTAATCCTTATTGGAGGCAAAACCAGCCTATTGGGTTTATTTAATGTTTACATGATTTTCTAGTAGACTTAAGGTATGAAGATCCAAATTACAGAAAGATGTTATCTGAAAATCCTCAGGTCCTGAACATTCTGGATGACAGGTCCCATACCTGTACTTGATCCTAACCAAGATATAATTAATCCTTATTGGATGCAAAACAACGCTATTGAATTTCTTAATGTTTCAATCATTTTCTAGTACACTTAGGGGCAGATTTACTAAGCTCGAGTGATGGTTCGAATTTCAAAAACTTTGAATTTCGAAGTAAATTTTTGGGTACTTCGACCATCGAATAGGCTATATTCGACCATTCGACTTCGATTAGAACGATTCGAAGTAAAAATCGTTCAACTATTCGACCATTCGATAATCGAAGTACTGTCTCTTTAAAAAAAACTTCGACTTCACACTTCGCCAAATTAAACCTACCGAAGTGCAATGTTAGCCCATGGGGACCTTCCAGAGCACTTTTCTACGTTTTTTTTGGTAGAATAGAAATCCTTCAATCGATCGCTAAAAATCGTTCGATTCGAACGATTTAATCTTTCGATCAAACGTTTTTTATTGGACCGCAGGATTGATAAATCTGCCCCTTAAGATATGGAGATCCAAATTACAAAAAGATCCATTATCTGGAAAACCCCAGGTCTGAAGCATTCTGGATAACAGGTCCCATACCTGTAATTGATCCTAACTAACAAATAATGAATCCTTTTTGGAGGCAAACCAACTGTATTGAATTTCATTAATATTTAAATAATTCATATTCAACTTTAAACTTGGATTTTGGAAAAACAGTAAAAAAATAAATAATGGAAAGTAATTGAAAAAAAGCCTTTATTTCGGGGAATTATCTGAAAACAACTGGATTGAAAAGGTGAACAACCCCTTTAAAATATGGAGATCCAAATTACAGAAAGACCCGTTATCGGGAAAACTGTCCCCGAGAGTTCTGGATAATGAGTCCCACACCTCAATTGTCTTATTACCGCTGTCATTTTTAAGGAAGGATAAACATGCGCAGATTTCCAACAAACAGTGGAATCCTCGTCAGTACAATTTAATTTGCACATTGATCTTTAAATGTAGAAGTGGTGTCGAATGGGTGTAATAAAATCTGGGCAGGCCTAAAACATACCATTACATGAGTCGATAAGCAACACCTGACTGTAATGTAATCCTTAATCCAATCCAAAAGAGGTAAAGCAGATATTTAAAACAATATGTGGTCGTGCCGTGTATTTCGATGCTAATTTTTAAGTAGCTCTTCCTACTGAGAAAGCAATGAAATAACAGCTATTAAATGCATCCCCGGGGCCACTGGATGTTTACTGCAGATGATGTAATAAGGATGGGATCCTTGAGAATTATGGCTGGGGGTTTATGGTTCCCTGTAGTACAGGGGGATCCTGCTGGCTTGGCCAGACCAGGGAAAACAAAGCTTCCAATGACCAAAAAGCGGCTTTTGATGTAGGAACCGAACCAGACACAACAAACCACAGAACAGTCAGACTTACTTGTCATAATTCATGTGAGCAAAATTCAACTGTAACAGCATTTAGCGTGTGCTACATTTCTGCCACTGGCAAATTCCATGCAGATTGTCAAACGGGGGAAATTGCTGATATGACAGTTTTAACTCCCACCGAGCAAGTCCTTAAAGGGATCCTGTCATCAGAAAACATGTTTTTTTCAAAACGCATCAGTTATTAGTGCTACTCCAGCAGAATTCTGCACTGAAATCCATTTCTCAAAAGAGCAAACAGATTTTTTTATATTCAATTTTGAAATCTGACATGGGGCTAGACATTCTGTCAATTTCCCAGCTGCCCCCAGTCATGTGACTTGTGCCTGCACTTTAGGAGAGAAATGCTTTCTGGCAGGCTGCTGTTTTTCCTTCTCAATGTAACTGAATGTGTCTCAGTGAGACATGGGTTTTTAGATCTACCAGGCAGCTGTTATCCTGTGTTAGGGAGCTGTTATCTGGTTTACCTTCCCGGGAAATTTGAAGAAAGAAGAAGCCGGAAGTGGATCGCTCAGTGGTGCTCACTGGTATAACCCCGGGCCGGTGCAGTTTTCTGCTGATAGGAGCACCAATCCAGGGTTTCAGGTAAGTCAATACAATCACTTGGGGGTGCCGAACATTTGAATGACGAATTTTCGTGATTCATTATACTTCAAGCTGTCGTGGGTCCTGTAGAAGTCAAAGGCAAAGGTCCCATTTCAAATTTGAAGATATCATGGTCTGCGCTGAGTTTCGAGGCAAAAATCCAAAAAATTCGGGGGTTTCGAATTCAGGAAAAATGCGAGTGTTTTGGGCATAAAACCCCAACATTTTTTTTTGCAAAAACAAAACTAATTTTTCAAGGTATATTCCCTACCGATTTGATTTGAGTTTTTTCAATAATAAATAAGGTCAGATCGTGGATTCTAGTTTGGTCGGACTTTTTTTACTTAGAAAATCAGGAAAAAAACGGATTTTGATAAATAAACTCCTAAATATTCATTTTTTTTAATTTAGTTCCCCTTTAACAGAGTAATCCAGTGTATTTCCTTTGATTAAAGGTATTGTGTTGAACTCTTACCAATATATAAAACAATATTTAGCAATTGTATTTGGGGTCAAATCTGAGGCCCTGAAATCTAGCATGTTGCCCATCACTGCTTTATATCCCTCTGCCTGACATATTCCAGTATATCATTCTAACCACTGCCTGGATACCTAGGATGGAGGTTCATTTAATGACTTGACTTATTGAAGGTACCCATCGATACAGACCATGCACACATTTTGTAGGCTATTCCTGCAGGAATTGGACTTCGTGCAGATGGAATATGCATTCCGGCATAGTTTAATGGTACCTCTCTGTGCAAGTTATGCATCGGTATAAACGGGCTGTTCCTGCTGAACTGTGCTTGGTACAGGGGAATACCTATACTGCACAGTTTTATGATATATTCCTATACAGGCCATGAGCAAACTTAGGGAATGAAGCTGCATAATTGTGTTTATTATGATGTAATATTTATGCTGTAATAGTATAATGGTATCTCTTTGTATAGTCTATACCAACATTTCCTGCAGCGGAGAGTCCCATTACAGTGGATTGGCCATGCCCCACATGATGTTACCCTCTGCACTGCAACCTCATGACCTCTGCAGCTTCTTATAATTTTTTTTTTTTTGGGTACTTCGACCATCGAATTGGTCAAATTCTATCGAATTCTATCGAATCGAATGATTCAAACGATTCCAAGTAAAAATCATTCGACCATTCGATAATCTACGTACTGTCTCTTTAAAAAATACTTCGACTTCATACTTCGCCACTTTAAACCTACCGAGCTGCAATGTTAGCCTATGGGGACCTTCCCCAGCACTTTTCTAAGCTTTTTTTGATCGAATAAAAATTCGAAGGATTTTATCGTTCAATTGAACGATTTTTATTTGATCGTTTGATCGAAGTATTTGTGCTAAAACCCTCTAAATTCGACCCTTAATAAATCTGCCCCTAAATGTATCCATTAAGAACAGTTTACAGGGTCAGCGACCCCCCTTCCCAGAGCTGCTTCAGAAGGTGAAAAATGACACTTCAAAAAACGGTCACACATAGAAAATAGAAAGTCATTTGGAAAAGTCGTTATTTCTGGTGATCTATCTGAAAACTAGGGGGCAAATTTACCTAGGGTCGAATATCGAGGGTTAATTAACCCTCGATATTCGACTGCCAAATTGAAATCCTTCGACTTCAAAAGTCGAAGTCAAAGGATTTAGCGCAAATAGTTTGATCGAACGATCGAAGGAATAATTGTTCGATCGAACGATTAAATACTTCGAATCGAACGATTCGAAGGATTTTAATCCATCGATCGAAGGATTATCCTTCGATCAGAAAATTGTTAGGAAGCCTATGGGGACCTTCCCCATAGGCTAACATTGACCTCGGTAGGTTTTAGGTGGCAAACTAGGGGGTTAAGGTATTTTTTAAAGAGACAGTACTTGACTATCGAATGGTCGAGTAGTCGAACGATTTTTAGTTTGAAGTCGAAGGTCGTAGTAGTCAATTCGATGGTCGAAGTAGGCAAAAAAAAAACATTCGAAATTCGAACTATTTTTCCTCTATTCCTTTACTCGAACTAAGTAAATGGGCCCCTAGTTGTTTGAAGGAGAACCACCCCTTTAAATTCTATTTTCACAATTATTTGGCTTGCCGAGGGCATGTTTTAAGTAAATTTAGCAGAATGCATTTCCAAACCAGAGCCATGCAGATATATAAAGACCTATTCACTCTACAAAAATATTAAGAAATGTAATATACATATATTTTTATAGTCAACCCAGTTAAAGCCATGCTCATAGGGTTTTCCCTCCATACTGGGTTATTTAGTTTATTGTGGAGGAAAGCAATGTCTCTGCTAGGTCTACATCCTTTATCTAGACACAAGCATAACGTTGATGTTTATTAGTCCTGTGAGAATGTTTTTTTTATCAGTTTTGGAGTTTTAGCAACAATCTGGTTACTATCGTTCAATGTACCCTAGCAACCAGGCAAAGTTTAAATGAGAGACTAGAATATGAATAGGGGAGTGTGTGAATAGAACAAGAGGTAATAAAAAGAAGCAATAACAATATAATTGTAGCCTTAAACAACAACAGTTCTTTAGAAACTGAAAAACAGCACAAGAAGGCAATATCTAATTAAAAATTCATCCGGGCATCTAAGAAAAACTAGTATCTTATTTAAGAAAAACTCATATAGTATCTCATTTAAGAAAAACTTGAACGTTTATAAATCGAACAAATATTCCCTACCTGAAAACTTGAATCGAATTAGACTAAACTCGAATTAAGTTTTTTTCTCCGAAAAAAACATGAATGCCAGAAAGGATATTAACACCTTCAAATGGGTCTCTGGACCTCTGCCATTGACGTCTACATGAACTTAGCAGGTTTTAGGTGGTGAATAGTCGAATTTGAGTTGTTCCCAGGGTTCAGGGATGGTAAATCTAGATTTAGATTATTCACAACTCGAATTTGTGCGTTTTGACCAAAAATCCAACTCGAAAATTCAAATTTACAATTGGACCCTTAAAGGGGAACCCCACACAAGCATAATTTGAGCTTTCTGAAAAGCAAACATAATTTCAAGCAACTTTGCAATATACACCATTTAAAATATGCAGACTTCATGATATATAATGGTTTCTGACAGTTCCCTAAGCCTAGCCCCCTGCTAATCTGTCTGACTATTTTGCTGAGCTGGCTGACTACTGTTACTTTGTATTAACAGCCATCTGTCCTCAGCCTGCCTCCTCCAAACCCCACAATTCCCTGCACACGTGATTTCAATAAGGAAAGGAACATCACAGTGCAATGCATTGTGGGTTATGTAGTTCCTGCATGCTGTCTGTAAACTGTGGAGAAGGTGTCACATCAGTGTTTATTCCCTCCTTCCCTGCCAGGATTTCAAATGATGCAGAAAGAGAAGAACTGTTAAACAGCTGGATTTCAGCATAGAAAATGGCATTTATTCATACTTTTTGAAGAAACAGGTAACTGTGATGGGTATAGTAGGGGTTCCTGTGTTATGTGGCCTCTTTATCAAATTTTGATTTGGAAGCTGGAGTTCGCCTTTATTCAAGCTGCCCTTAAGAAAAGATCTGGTATGAGGAAAACCCCAGGTCCTGAGCATTCTGGATAACAGTTCCTATACCTGTATTATATTAATAATACCTGTACATGCAAAAATAATTGTATTATATTCATAATACGTGAACATGCAAACCCCTTTGTTTTTTGGGTGTTAGCCGTCCTTTTAAGCCACGCCACAACATACAAAAGATATGAATTTTATTTAATTTTAATAGCAGGGAATCTGTATTCAATAAACAAGGCTTGAGCTTTTCGTTAAGGAAAGCAGAAACCAAATAAAACATTTAAATGTCTAAAAAAAATAAAATAGAAAGTTTTAAGCTACTCCGTGTAAGAAATAAATTACATGCAAGGAAAAAAAATATGTTTAGTTTTTGCTCTTAAAATCAGTACTTTACAAAACAGGATCAATGCAATGAAGTATTCCCCCCCCCCAACAAGAACAATGGTTTCTCTGCAGCAATTTGGAAATTCTAAACCTCGAGGTCTTTAAAATGAACCGTGCTGAATGGCTGCGCGACTCTGGGAACAACTCGCTAATGTCTCTGCCTCTGGAACTTGAGGGCTATGTGGCTATTATAATCAATGTTCATATTGTGTCTTTAAACTTGTTAGCGGCTGAATTACAGTGATTTTTTTGCTTACATGCACTGTGTTGCTGCTAATTGAGGGTGCCCAAAAATAAAACACAATTGCCAGTACAATGTGGATGTAAGTCAGTACACTGGTGTGACGCATGGTGTAATAATAGGAACTAAGAGATGCAAATTCAACAACTCCTGAGTCCGTTACATTATGAAAGTTGGGGCTAATGTGGCTAAGCTAATAGCCACCCACATGGTCCGATTCTGTAAATGAGAAAACAAGTTGCGGTACAAGCATATCCCTCGGTACAAAGTGAATGAAACCAAAAAATGCAGCTCTCTATTATTTAAAACACAATAATACTGTTTTAAAAAAACATGGCAACATACATATGCCAATCAAAATGTAAAAAAAAAAATTAAAAATTACAGCGTTGCCTGTCCAAATTAATTGCCAATGCCGGAATGTTATAAAAGATAGCCCTACAAACCCTTAATTTAGAGTAGGACATTTAGGGCCTTATTTATCAAAATCCGAGTATTTAAATTAAAAAAAAGTCAGACTAGAATCCATGATTGGACCTTAATAATTTAAAAAAAGCACGATTTACTTGGATCGGGGACAGACTCGATAAAACCGAGTGAATTTTCAAATCGTATGTTTTTTTTCAAATTTCTTTTCCAAATCGCTCGTTTTTTTCTGTGTTTTTCCCGAAAAGTCTGGATTTTTGACCGAAAAGACCAAATTAGTTCGAATTTCCGGCTAAATCCAGCACAGACCACAGAAACTTCCAAACAGAACAGGGACCTCTGCTATTGACTTATATACAACCTCGGCAGGTCTGAGAGGATTTTCGGATTCCATCTTTGGGGTTTAATAAAAAAAGTTTTTTTTCCCACTATAAATTAGTATTTTATAGTTAAAAAAACTTGAATTTTTTCGATTTTGTTTTGCATACGGCTTTTAATTAATAATCTATATTATATCTGTCACTTTTAATTACATCTTTCCCCACAAATCTGAGCTTTATTCTCAATTCGAAACTGTTAAAGACCCCTCCTTTGCTCCGGCACAATGACAAATGTGATGAAAACTAAAAGTATTCATACAGAGACAAATATAGTCAGCTAGTCATTGTTGGCTTTTCAATGCCTCATGATATTTCAACAACGATGTGCGTTAATTAAAACTGATCCCAAAAAGACAGATATTCGGATGGCATTCTGATAAAACAATGTAACCATACAGTGGTTTATTAACTAGTAGGTCATTCCAGAAAACAGAAGGTCCATTTTAAGTAGGGATACACTGAATCCAGGATTCAGTTCGGGATTCGGCTTTTTTGAGCAGTATTCAGATTCGGGTGACTCTTTGTGCCTGTCCAAACTGAATCTGAATCCTAATTTGCATATGCAAATTATGGCCGGGAATGGAATTCACATTACTTTTCATGTGAAAACACAAAACAAGGAAGTAAAAATTTCCCCCACCTTTTCCTTTCCTGACCTTAATTTGCATATGTAAATTAGGATTTGGATTCAGTTTGGTCGGTATTTGGTCAAGTCTTTCATGAAGGATTCTGGGATTCGGCTGAATCCCAAATAGTGGATTTGGTGCATCCCAAATTTTAAGATGTGCAAAGGTTTCTATTAGGCTCTTTCCCCCAAGGCTGTTGTATTGGCAGATTCATTAGATCAGTGATCCCCAACCAGTAGCTCGTGAGCAACATGTTGCTCACCAACCCCTTGGATGTTGCTCCCAGTGGCCTCAGAGCAGGTGCTTATTTTTGAATTCCTGAACAGGTGTACTGCCAAACAGAGCCTCAATGTAGGTTGACAATCCACATAAGGGCTACCAAAAGGCCAATCACAGCCCTTATTTTTTATGCTAGTGTTGCTCCTCAACTCCTTTTACTTCTGAATGTTGCTCACAGGTTCTGAAGGTTGGTGATCCCTGCATTAGATGGTTCCAAGATTTAGAGAAATTAAATACCAACCTTCTGCAGTTGAACCTTGTGAAACTTGATGGACATGTGTCTTTTGTCAACCCACTAAAGCAGGACTACCAGCATCCTGGTGGGTCAACCCAATCCTAACATCATGTAAGACTATGAAACCAACACCTTTGTAAAATAGGACAAAAGTAATACTAAAACCATGTTTTAATAAAACGTCAAATATTTAAGTAGATATAAGCATGTGGACAACAGTTTGCCAATAATCTAACAGCCTATAATAAAATGAACAGAATGTTTTTATGAGATTCCAAAGGCTGCTCCAACAGGTGTGCTCAATCCACTGCTGTTTAGAACCACTCACTTTATGTACAAATGCGCAAGGTTCCCCTTAGGGAGGGAAATAGCTATGGAGTAAAGACTATAATTTATTGGCTACGAAATATTTTTTGATGCCAGTTTTCACTACCTCTTATGCTCCTGGATTTCAGACGTGATTACTGCTGGAAATTGTTAATGATTTAAAAGGTGTTAATCTAACACATCCAGGGCCCCCAGAGGCTGTATATGTGCAAGCCATTGCTAGCCCCAGCACCTTGACTAAAGGGTTAAACGCCGCCTAGTAGTACGTTGTAAAAGTTTTACAGCTACAAACTCAAGTGAACTGCGATCTTTGCATTGGTTTCAAAGTTTGAATTGTACAGGGCCTTATCTAATGTGTTGGTAAACAGAAATAGGGACAAAACTTTGCGCATTAACATGATAAATTACTTTACAGCAGCTATTCTTGTATCACTGGCTGCTAAATATTTTGCAAGATATCGGCAAGCACAGAAAATAATATACCGGTTATTATACTGGCATTTAAAGCATACACGGGGGAATGTAATAAAAGTCGCAAAGAGCGAAACAATTTGCACAAAAAAGAATACATTTTAATTGTGCATTGTGAATTTTAATTTCAATTTAATTTAATAAGTCCTTGAAGGTGTTGTAATCTTTTGGAGCAAACATAGCAACTTTTTCAGTAAGACGTTTTATTACATTCACTGTGCACTGGCGCAAACTATAAAATTCGCAAATCTTCTTCCACTGTTGGAAGTAGTCGTGAAACAGTTTCCAGGGTTCACAAAAGCTATATTAAATTCATACGCAAAGGCAAATTTGTTCGCACAAAGGCATAACTTTTCACATAGCAAATATTTTTTCCGTTACCGACTTTTATTACATTTCCCCAATAGACATAAAAAATACAGATATCTGAATAGAGATAAAACATTGATGTGCATTGTCAGGGCCACCCAGGGTCGGACTGGCGCATTCGGGGCCCACCGGGTTCCAAACCTAGCAGGCCCCGTGCAAATGCGCATAAACCCGGCTCACCATGCGCATCCGCAAAAACCGTGCACACCAAGCGAATGTGCAAAAGCCAGCTGCGCGCATGCGAGAAATCAGTGCACCGCACATATATTTTTTTTACTTTCGCCCGATCGGGGAGCGGGTATGGGCCAACGCTGGGGCCACCACAAGCCAACTGTGAAGCTTCAGAGAATATTTCCGTAAGTGTCGGCAATTGATGTTTGGTTCATGGTGGTAAAACTGTTCTCTTTGCGAATGTTCTAGACTGGGGATACCAAATTTTTTTAACCCGTGAGCAACATTCAAAAAAAAAAAAAAAGTTGGTAAGCAACACAAGCATGAACATTGTTCCTTGTTGATGCAAAATTAAGTGCTGTGATTGGCCATGTGGTAGCCGCTATATGAACAGCCTACAATAGGCTCTGTTTGGTGGTACCCTGATTTTTATATAACTAAAAATTGCTGCCAAGCAAGCAATTAAAATATAAGGAACTGCTTTGAGGCCACTGGGAGCAACATCTAACGGTTTGTTGCTCATGAGCCACTGACTGGGGTTCATTGTTCTAGACTATACCAGACTAGACTATACCATAAGAGTGAGAGCAGGCTTGAAATCTGATTAATTAAATTCGATGATATGGTTACACTGTTTTCAGTGTAAAAATATATACTGGATTGGGACATTGTTATATGGAAGCATTCCATGCTTAAATAATAATGGCTTCCCCAAAAGAAAGGAGCAAATAACTCTGTTGTTCGATTTTCCTTGCACCCTTAGGGTATGAGTAGATTTAAATAATGACATCGAAACGACACCTGAATATGTAGATTCAAAAAACAAGCTCTTGAGCGAGTAGGTTTCTTTAGAAATGTGCAACATATGAATTAGTCAACTTCTTAAGTACAGTCTATATGAAGGGGGTCACTGCGTGGCACTAATTAACGAGAAATTTTAATATATGTTGGTAGAATAGGCCAACCTATCAATATTTTGGGAGACTAAATTAAAGCTGCTGTGAGGCCCAGTAACAGCTAGTTACTCCCCTGTTAGGTCTTCTTTCCTTGGTCTCCTCAAATTCCACTGTTCGGTCATCTTTCCTTGGTCTCCTCAAATTCCACTGCTTGGTCTTCTTTCCTTGGTCTCCTCAAATTCCACTGCTCAGTCTTCTTTCCTTGGTCTCCTCAAATTCCACTGCTCGGTCTTCTTTCCTTGGTCTCCTCAAATTCCACTGCTCGGTCTTCTTTCCTTGGTCTCCTCAAATTCCACTGCTCGGTCTTCTTTCCTTGGTCTCCTCAAATTCCACTGCTCGGTCTTCTTTCCTTGGTCTCCTCAAATTCCACTGCTCAGTCTTCTTTCCTTGGTCTCCTCAAATTTCACTGCTCGGTCTTCTTTCCTTGGTCTCCTCAAATTCCAGTGCTCGGTCATCTTTCCTTGGTCTCCTCAAATTCCACTGCTCGGTCTTCTTTCCTTGGTCTCCTCAAATTCCACTGCTCGGTCATCTTTCCTTGGTCTCCTCAAATTCCACTGCTCGGTCTTCTTTCCTTGGTCTCCTCAAATTCCACTGCTCGGTCTTCTTTCCTTGGTCTCCTCAAATTCGACTGCTTGGTCTTCTTTCCTTGGTCTCCTCAAACTGTGAAACATCAACATGATAAGCAGTGTTTGAAGCAGTTCCGCCTGCTTCATATGCCCCACTTGTTCACACTCACCGAGGTCTCTCCCTCTGTCTATTGTTGCATAAATGTATATATAACTAAAGGATATACAAATAAAGCTTTTATATCCTTTATTTTGTCAGTTGCTTGTACTACTGGCGACAATAATCCAGAAGAGGTTGGAGGCTAAATATGTGCTTCAAGCTCTTAAGGGTACCATTAACAAAGTGTACTCCTTTTAAACTCATTGATGCCATTGTACTGTTCTACAATACACAAGGTAAAAGATCTAAGTAGTGAACGTAAAACTGGTTAGGATCATCCATTCAATAAATTGTTGGCTTGTAGATTTATTGATCAAATGCGATTTACAGCATTATAAGCCTTGTTATGCAGAATGCTCTTAAAGATATATTATCATAGCACAGAACCATTGTTTTAAAGAAAATATCCACAATTAAAGGAACAGAAATTCTATAAAAAATATACACAAAAATAATTGCACATTCATGCAATTGCATCGGCATTGTATAACCGAAGCACCGCATTATAATTAAGCATCTAAGAAACTATGTTTATCGCACCACAAAAATCTTTGAGGGCACTTACGTTAAAGCGGCTTCTTCACTAAACCGTAAAGGTTTCATCATTTCAATTTATTTAGCAAAAAACTGGCACAACATCAATACCGTGCAGTGTACAATGGCTTAAGTAATGTAATACATTCAAGCCTGAGGCAAAGATCATCGAAAGGCCACACTCCTTTTTTTTAACATTTTCAATTAAGCTTGGCTATCCAAATGATTATAAGAAGGTGTTAATTCCAGCAAGCCACACTTTTAGATGTATGCTAATCAAATTAAAGGGGAAGTAAAGTCTATAATAGAATAAGGTTAGAAATGCTGTATTTTGTATACTAAACATAAACATGAACTTACTGCACCACAAGCCTAATCAAACAAATGATTTATGCTTTCAAAGTTGGCCACAGGGGGTCACCATCTTGTAACTTTGTTATACATCTTTGCAAGACCAAGACTGTGCACATGCTCAGTGTGATCTGGGCTGCTTAGGGATCGTCATAAATTATCAAAACAGCACAAGTCAAATAATATCTGCCAGAAGCCGATACAGCAAGACTGATTAATAATCAGAATATACAGACTGCACTGGGTCATGTGTTGTCATGTAATCTAATGTGGATTTTATAGTTTTTGTATTGTTTAATACAAACTTTCTCCAACTCTGCAGAACCAGTGGCTGCAGCAAAATAATCGTCCAAATAAAATGCCAGTTTATCTGTTTAAATCTGGCTCCATGATCTTTGTCCCTGCAGCTGGAGTTGGAAACAATAAAGAGGATGTAAAGGTAAAAATAAAATCCAATATAAATCTCTACACAGTAGCGGTGATCCAGAAGCGTGCAGGGGCTTCATCAACCAGTGCGAGATTCAGTTCGCCCTGCTTCCAGGTCAGTTCGTTTCTGAACCTGCCAAAGTGAGTTATATAATCACCCGTCTGCAGGGAAAGGCTTTGGAGTGGGCATCACCCTTTTGGGAAAAGGAGGATCCTCTGATTGATAACGCCAGAGCATTCGTTCAAGAACTCCGTACGGTGTTTGATGCTCCGGGCCGTGCCACTTCATCCTCCGCCAGGCTTTTCCAGCTTCAACAAGGCGTCCGCTCGGTCTCCGAGTATGCTATCGAATTTCGCACCCTGGTGGCGGAGACGTCTTGGAACAACGACGGTTACCATGCAGCCTTCTACAATGGGTTAGCTATTCGGATTAAGAACGACCTGGTGTCCCGTGAGATTCCCTCCAGATGGGAGGACCTGGTCGCCTTGGCCGTGAAAGTAGATACCCGCCAGAGGGAGTTCCAGATCGAACTTGATCGCGAACGGTCTAAGAGGAATTCACGATTCCAGCCTATCCTGGCCCCCCGTTTTCAGAGACCCTTGCTCTACGATCCTGCTCACATCTCGCCCTCTCCACCTCCTGCGGCTTCTGCTTCTTCCTCTTCTCTACCAGCAGAGGAACCGATGCAGATCGGACGGGCTCGTCTTTCCGAACAGGAGAAGAATCGGAGAAGGGCGGCGGGGTTATGTCTCTACTGCGGGGGCAAAGCTCATTTTGCTCATGAATGCCCAGTGAAGCCGGGAAACGCCAAAACCTAGGTAAGTTTGGGGAGACTTACCTGGGTGGAATTTGTCATTCTCCCCGTTCTTCTGCTCAACGTTTCCTCCTCCCAGTGCAGATCCAGTTCGGTTCCAAAAAGATCTCTTCTCAGGCCTTCCTTGATTCAGGCGCAGCTGGAAATTTCATGGACCGAGTATTCGCTGTTAAACATTCCATTCCTCTCCAGTCTTTGGCAAGTCCGCTCCGAGTCCTGGCGATAGATGATCGTCCCTTGTCTTCCGCTGTCATCTCGCAAACTACCCAAGAACTCTCTTTCAAGGTGGGCACCATGCATTTGGAAAGACTGTCCTTTTTTCTTATCGATTGCCCCTCCACTCCAGTTGTTTTAGGTCTACCCTGGTTGTGCCTCCATAATCCTGTCATTGATTGGGCTTCTACACAAGTTTCCAGGTGGAGCCCATTTTGTTTACAGAACTGTTTACCCGCTGTTCCTGTCGTTAAAATTTCTTCTGTGTCTTCAAAACCTTCTCTCCCATCAGCCTATCAAGCATTTTCCGATGTCTTCAATAAAAGTTCTGCCGAGAATCTTCCACCTCATCGTCCATACGACTGCCCTATTGAACTTTTATCCGGTTCCATGCCTCCTCGTGGCCGCACCTATCCACTCTCCCCCTCGGAGACTTCTGCTATGAAGTCCTATATTCAGGAGAATCTTCAGAGAGGATTTATTCGTCCTTCCATCTCCCCTGCAGGAGCGGGGTTCTTCTTTGTCGAAAAAAAGGATGGTAGCTTGCGGCCCTGCATTGACTACAGAGGACTTAATAAAATCACCATTAAAACAGGTACCCTCTTCCTCTCATTTCTGAACTGTTCGATCAACTCAGGGGTGCCAGCCTGTTTACTAAGTTGGATCTTCGTGGGGCCTACAACCTCATTCGGATTCGTGAGGGGGATGAGTGGAAGACCGCCTTCAATACTCGTGATGGTCATTATGAGTATCTGGTCATGCCTTTTGGTCTCTGTAATGCCCCTGCGGTCTTCCAGTAATTCGTTAATGACATTTTTCGTGATTTATTGGGGCAGTGTGTGGTTGTCTATTTGGATGATATTCTTATTTTTTCTAAGGACCTCCAAGAGCATCGCAACCAAGTACGTGAAGTTCTATCCAGACTGAGGAAAAATCATCTTTACGCTAAGTTGGAAAAGTGCATCTTTGAAGTCTCTTCTATTCCTTTTCTGGGTTATATTATTTCTTCTCTTGGCTTCAAGATGGATCCGGCCAAAGTCTCCGCAATCCTGGACTGGCCTCTTCCTACCAGCGTCAAAGCTGTTCAGAGGTTTGTTGGCTTCGCAAATTACTACAGACAGTTCATTAAAAACTTTTCTTCCAGACTTTCTCCAATTCTTGCCCTGATCCGTGGTGGAAACAAACCTCAACACTGGCCCCCTCAAGTCTCTCAAGGAAGCGTTTTCCTCCGCTCCAATTCTTAGACACCCCGAGCCTCTTCAACCATTCTTCATCGAAGTCGACGCCTCGGACATCGGTGCTGGAGCCGTGTTATCTCAAAGGTCTTCTTCTGATGGTAAACTTCCCCAGAACAAAACTACGACGTTGGCAACCGGGAGCTGCTTGCGGTTAAGTTGGCCTTAGAAGAATGGAGACACTTATTAGAGGGTTCTGCTGTTCCGGTAACAATCTTCACTGACCACAAGAACCTCGAATTTATTCAGTCCCTCAAACGCCTCAATCCCCGGCAAGCCAGGTGGGCACTTTTCTTTTCTCGTTTTAATTTTGTCATTACTTTTCGTCCTGGGTCCAGAAACAGGAAGGCCGATGCACTATCCAGAAGCTTTATTCCTGAGGATTCTGGCTCCGGAGACCCTGAACCTGTTGTTCCTTCTTCCAAGATCATCGCAGCCTTGTTTCCTGCCTGTGCTCCGCAACTACTTTCCGCTCAAGCTTCTGCTCCTGAAGAGACTCCCCTGGGTCTAGCTTTTGTTCCTCCTGAATTTCGTCCTGCCATTTTGTCTCAGTCCCACAATTCTAAACAGGCCGGTCATCCTGGGATAAAAAAAACCACAGAACTTTTGTCTCGTCTGCTTTGGTGGCCATCTTTAAGAAAGAATGTTAAATACTTTGTTTCTTCTTGTTCCACCTGTGCCATTTCCAAGTCCGGACATTCTCCCCCAAAGGGTTTTTTGTTACCTTTACCCATTCCTTCTAGACCTTGGACTCATCTTTCCATGGACTTTATTGTCGATCTTCCAAGTTCTTCCGGCCACACTGTCATCTGGGTGGTGATCGACCGATTTAGTAAGATGGCTCATTTCACTCCTCTCCGCAAACTACCATCTGCCCCGGAACTTTCTGAACTCTTCATTAAACATATTTTTCGTCTTCATGGCTTTCCTGCTGAAATCGTGTCTGATCGTGGACCTCAATTTGTGTCTAAGTTTTGGAGGTCTCTGTGCAAAGCCTTGAATATTTCTCTACAATTTTCTTCCGCCTACCATCCTCAGTCCAACGGAGCCGCTGAACGTGTCAATCAAGCGTTAGAACAATTTCTGCGCTGTCATGTGTCCTTGTGTCAGGACGATTGGTCGGACCTCCTTCCATGGGCAGAATTTGCCCACAACAATTCCCTTCATTCTTCTTCCCAGAAATCTCCATTCTTCTGTGTTTATGGTTTAAACCCTTTGGCTTTTCCTCAGGACCTCCTACTTACCAACGTGCCTGCCGCCAATGATCAAGCAGCCCATATGATGGCCATCTGGCATGCCACGGCCGCTAATTTGGGAAAGAGTTCTTCTTCCCAAAAGAAATTTGCCGACAAAAGGAGAATTGCTTCGCCAGATTACTCTCTGGGTGATAAGGTTTGGTTATCCACTCGAAATATTCGTCTTAAGATTCCCTCTCCTAAACTTGGTCCCAAGTTCATCGGTCCCTTTCCCATCATTGAGGTCATCAATCCAGTGGCTGTCCGTCTTCTTCTCCCACCCGAAATGAGGATCCCTAATGTGTTTCATGTGTCTCTTCTTAAACCTGCAGTCTCCTCTCCTTCTTCTTCTTCCACAGCTCCTGTTGTCGTCAATGATTCCTTGGAGTTCGAAGTTAACCGAATCTTAGACTCTCGCCTTTCCAGGGGTGCTCTCCAATATCTCATTGAATGGAAGGGTTTTGGTCCTGAGGAATGCTCCTGGGTGAAGAAGTCTGATGTTCATGCCCCCATCCTTGTCCGCAGGTTCCACAAACAGTTTCCTTCTCGTCCTGGTCCCGGTGGTCCTGAGGCCCCCCTAGGGAAGGGGGTACTGTAATGGAAACTACTATTCTTACCCAAGATGGCGTCCAAGATGGCGACCTCCTGCCCCACCGCATGGCTCCTGCTGGGCGCTGCCCTGTGACATCAGCGTCTTCCCGGTCTGGGATTGGTCGCCGGCGACGGAACGGACGCCGGCGTCAGAATCGGGCGCCGGCGTCAGGACGTCAGCGTGGGGATGCTGGCGTCTGCGTCTGACGCCAGCGCGTCAACATTTGGCGCCAAGCCTTGGACTATTTAAACCCCATTGCCCTTTTCTTCCTTGCCCAATTATAGGTTCCATTGACTTGTGTTCCTGGGTGTGATTTCTGATTTCTGATATTCTGTGTACCGATCCTTGCCTGCTTTCTTGACTCCGTTGATTGCCGCCTGAACTGACTTACTGCCTGTACCTTGACTACTCTTTTGGATAAACCTTTTGTACTTCGAACCCGGTGTTTGTCTCCTCTTTGGTCCACAACTTCTACTGCTGCGCCTTCGGGCCCTTACAGATATGCCTCTAAAAAAACACATTTTAGAACAAATCTTTCCTCTACTAAAGTTTGATTGAAAAACAAATGTCTTTAAAAACAAAATATTCTCAATGCAATAACCTATAGATACTGTTTAGATATTTGCTTTTATTATTCTACCTGCAAATTGATCAAGGCAAGTTGCTGATTGGTTGATACTGTTTACTGCACAGGGCAATTTTATAGGAAAATTTTTGTCCTGGGCCACAAAACTTTTTATCCAATGGACAATGAGGCTGAAAGCATCTCTGTTTTTTCATAAAAGAAGGTCAGATATGTAATTCAAGAATGTAGAGTGAATACCTTACAAATAGTGATGGGCGAATTTATTTGGCAGGCGCAAATTTGCCCCGAATTTCCGCACTTCACTGCCGGTGAATAAATTAGCCAAATTGGCACGAAAATTAGCCGGCTAATGTTTTTTGAAGCCGGTGACAATTTTGAGGTCCGCAAATTGATGCGGGCGTCAAAATTCAGGTTTTTACAAGGAAGCTATATTGTGAAGGAAAATGTAGTGAAAAGAAAATGTAGTCAAAGATAAACAACATGGGTGACAATGTTTTGGGACAGAAAAAAAACCAATGAGTGCAACAATTAATCTTCATTCTCACCATTCCCAGATAATCAGTAAATTGCTGTTTTTTTGCACAACTTTATAATTCGTCGAGATTGGCAGCGTAGGCATCAGATAATTGACGGATAAACAAACCATCCACAGACAGAGCCTAAATAATATTATAACCCTCCCCCAGGCTCATGCCTTTCTATAAATAATAATGAAAATACACAGTTGTGTGAGGGAAATTTCCAAGCCAAATATCTAGAAATGGTTCATAGTAAATCTTGGCTTGAATTCGGATTAATCGTTTATGCCAGTTTCTCTCCCTGATTGCAAGGGATATCTAACGCACTCTAATTGCAGCTTCTTTGTACATTCCTATTGCTTCTCCGTTCCTTCAGTTATGGGAACATTTTTAGCCAATAAAAGGCTTTTAATCTGGTAGTAGAGCTGGGTGTAGAAACTGTAGACTGTAAACCTATACGAGTCATGAAATGTAGCCATTAGTTGCACGCTGTGCCAGAGCATAAAAAGTAATATACTTGGCCTGTGGCCTCATGTCATTACATGGTCTTCAGACTCCTAGGTGACGTCTAAAGCTGGCCATAGATGTTGAGATTTTTAAAAGATCAGATCCTGATCGTGAGACCACGATCTTCTCAGAACGATCGTACGATCGTACGAATCTACCATCAACTAAAAAGACCAATTTACCAGGAAAACAAAGGGGAGCTGCCTGCTTGGCCCTGCAAACATAGAGAGATTGCACTGGGACCGACAAAGATTTTTTGACCTGGCCGATCAATTTCCCGACAGATGTCGGACGAAAAATCGCAAGATGTACGATCGTTCGAATACCACTAACCGCACGATAATTTCGAAGGATTGGTCGGGGTTCCCTAAAATCGGTCGTTCGGCAAGAAGAATCGTCGCGTCTATGGGGACCTTTAGATCCTTATATTATTGACAATATAACTCATGGCAAAATGTCAGTATTGTATAAAAATAGTGATTTAAAAAAGTTGCAGATTTTATAGTTTCGCACCAACATTTTCTAGATGTGATATTATATTTTTGCCGTTTGCATTTTGTGGGGGGAAAAACTCATTGAATTTAATATTACATCTCACAAAAATACATTTTATTTCACAGGACAAAATAAAAGTCTGATATGCTGACACCGTTTTAGCAATTTTTTTAAAAAAAAATCTAGAAATTTTAACCCACTGCTGTAAAAAAAACAAACAAAAAGAACTGTAGTGCCATCTTTAGGCAAAACACAATGATAAAACTGTATATGACTTAAAGGGGTTGTTCAACCTTTGAATTGAAAAGTAGCTTAGAATTGCCCATTCTATAACATACTAAAATTTTATGAAAAGGTGAACCACCCTTTTAAGAAGCATGTTTGAAAAACTATTATGAGTGATAAATGGAAAAAAAATATGGGAAAAAAATACTCAACTATATAAAAAAAAGTTTCAAAAACAGTTTCGAAAATGTAGTTTTCAGAACAGGTATGGGATTCGTTATCCAGAAACCAGTTATCCATAATGCTCAGAAAGGCCGTCTCCCATAGACTCCATTTTATCCAAATTTTTCCAAATTCTTTTTCTTTGTAATAAATAAATGTGTACTAAGTAAAAAACAGTAGCTTGTACTTGATCCCAATTAAGATATAATTAATCCTTATTGGAAGCAAAACCAACCTATTGGGTTTATTTAATGTTTACTTGATTTTATAGTAGACTTAAGGTATGAAGATCCAAATTACGGAAAGATCCATTATCCGTAAAGCCCCAGGTCCCGAGCATCTGGATTAAAGTTTCCATAACTGTATATAAATGACTTTTATACATGTGAATATTTATAAGCTAGTTAGGAAATGAGACACTAGTCACAATGACTGTACGGGGCAGATTTTTCAAGGGTCGAATTGAAAAATTCTAATTTTGAGCTATTTTTGTGTATTTCTACTAGGGAATTTGAAAATTCGAATATCGAAATGTATCATGTACTGTCTCTTTAAAACTTCAACTTTGACCATTCGCCATCTAAAAGTTGCCGAATTGCTGTTTAAGCCTATGGGGGACCTCCTAGAACCTAATTGGAGTCAATTGGTGGACTGTGAAAAATCAGTTTTTTTTTTATTGTTTTTTTTTAAATACTTCGAATCAAATTTGATTGGATTCACCCGCAGAAAAAAAACTTAGATTTTTTTAAATAAATTTCGGTTGGTCTTTTTTTTATTCGAATTTCTAAGTTCAAAGAGACTCCCATTACTTCGAAATGCGACCCTTGTTTTATAATATTTGACATAAAAACCCCTATGTTATAATTTGTTCCCCCAACTAAGCTGCTGGGAGCTGCCACTGAGCACAGCTAGAATGGCATATGTGGTCATCACTTTTAATTTCAAGGCCTGGTGGCAGTTTCTAAATAATTGCCGTATGCCTGCAGATAGAGGATTATTTTTTCCTCTTTAGCATAGTTTTATACTGCTATGGCTTCCTGATTCTAATTATCAGCAATGGAAATGTGGTGACAAATGGGTTTTCAGATATTTTTAACTGATAAACTGCAAAGTCGCCCAAATTCTGACACACAAGCAAAGAACAGCTTGCGGAGAACTAGAGCCAAACTGGATGTGCCTCCGCGTTTGCTACAGAATCCTGCAAAAGCAATTAGATTATCATCTGAAAGTGATAAGAAGCCACAACCTACAAAAATATGTAAATATGAACCTTGTCAATTAATTAGTGTTCGTAATTAACGCTCAAGCCCCACATGCTTAATCTTCAGCATGTCATTTCCTTATTGTAGCTCGGAAATCTTGTCTGATTTATTTAAAAAAAATAATAATAGGGGAAAAAGTCGATTTTTAGTTTACAATTGGCATCTACAGTGTAGATCTGAGATTATTATTTTGTGAACACATTTCCATTAGGTAAATAAAAGGTTATTTATCAAAATACAAATTTTTATCATGTTTTAAATAAAAAAAAAAAAAGTCAGACGAAACTAGAAACTAGAACCTGCGATTTACCCTTATTTATCATAAAAAAATGGATCGGGAAAAACCAGGAACTTTTTTTTGGATTGTCGCACGAAAACCGCAAATTTTTCAGATTGTGGTTTGGAAATTGGCGGAAAAAGCCAAAATGATTATCGTACGTGATATCTTCAAATTGCAAATAGGATCTCTGCCATTGACTTCTACAGGTTGAAGATGGAGTATTTTCAGATTCTGACATTTTGCATCCTTGGGGTATAATAAATCTTGAAAAATTTGATATTTTTTTCGCTAAAAATTCGGATTTTACGGTAAAAATGGTATGAGTTTTTAGCATTCACACTTTAATAAATAACACCCTAACTGTGGAACACTAACTTTGTTATTAAAAAAAACAACAGGCACAAAGAACACCCCATATCTGTGAATTCATTATAAAATGCAGCAATTTAGCCCATGACATCTTTTATTCTGGCATCTTTTAAATCTTTTATGGAGGCTTCAAATTTAATCAAATCCAAATTTGCCTATACAAATTTAAGTGAATTTAAGTGAAATTTAAGTAAATCCCAAACTATATCTTGGATTTGGTTTATCCCTAAGGGTAGGACTACTGTGACGTTTTCGGTGCGATCCGACACGCGACACATCTGTCAGATGCAGACGCCGCACGCTGCGTCTGCATTCGACAGTCGTGTTGTGTCGCGTCGGATCAACACTCGATTATTTTATATCTTTTTTTCCTTAAAAGCCTGGATTTTTGCTCACAAAACAGACCACACAAAATTCCAAATAGTATAGGGACCTCTCTCTCTCATTGACTTATATACAACCTCGGTAGGTCTGAAATGCCGGATTTTCGGATTCAGACTTTTTTCATCCTCAGGGTATAATAAATCTCGAAAAAGTTTTTTTTCCACATTATATAGTCAAAAAAAGAAAACCTAACATTTTTCGAGTTTTTGGCATTTGTACTTTAATAAATAACCCCCTCAATCATGCCTATGAAATGTATTGGGGGGGGGGGGGTGGAGATGTTGACTGTTTTAATGCAATTTAGATTTTTTTATTTTACATTTTGTGACCCTTGGAGTGCCATGTTGTTGTTGTTCACAGTTTGCTGCAGGTGTGTCCATATGTGCAATTGCTATAATAATGAAGAAACTCAGCAACTGTTTGTTTGCCAGGCCATTACAGCGGATCTATGGAAGTGAAACACCTCCATATCATTTTTGTTTACTGGTTGCACTGATTTTTCAACCTTCCTTATAAACAGAACCCACAAAAATTTTTGGCAATAAATTAAGGATGCACCGATCTAGGATTCGGTTCAGGATTCGGCCTTTTTGAGCAGGATTCGGCTGAATCCTTCTGCCCGGCCGAACCAAATCTGAATATGCAAATGATATGCAAATTAGGGGCAGGGAGGGAAACCGCATGGCTTTTTGTCACAAAACAAGGAAGTAAAAAATGTTTCCCCCTCCCACCCCTAATTTGCATATTCGGATTTGGTATTCTGGTGAATCTTTCGCGAAGGATTCCGCCGAATCCAAAAAAGTGGATTCGGTACATCCCTACAATAAATAAAGCAGCAATCCCAGAATGTCTTATGAATGTTCCATCACAAAATACTCCCCACCAAACTACCACCCATCCCAACCCAAAACACCAGTACCATGACCCAGGAACAGATATTTGGTCTTCATCTTTAAATGCATCAACATCAATGAACAGAGATCAATGTCTGATAGTCTGTGTACTGTCTCTTTAGTATAATGCACTACAGATCATGCTGGAGAGACTGAGTGTATGTGCAGGTGGCAGTTTAGAAAATGGCAGCAGGGAAATGCAGTGGTACAACTGTAATATAAGCAATTTTAAGTGTTTCAATTTTAAAATTCACCTTGGCTCCTGCTCTTGACCTTATAATGCAGACATACACCCTAGATATATGCCTTCCATGGTCTACAAGCAAGGTTACGAGGTGAAAGTAAGAATTAACGGGTCATTGTGCAGTCCACTGGGGAACTATTACTTTTGGTCATGGCTAAATGGACAATTGATTGAATACCTCGAAGTCTGCTCTCGCATCACACAGATAACAATCCTCGCGACGATTAAGAATTAAAGCCCCCATGATTCAGCCTTTATTACCGAGATGAACCCGAGTGTTATAGAAGTCCCGTTATAAGCACGATACGGAGGCTAAATTGAAATGCCACCTCATTAAACAATGATTTCTAATTTTATCTAAATTAATTTTTATGGGGAAAAAACAGACAGCACAGGAATTTCTAGAATGACTTATGTGCAAGGGAAACATCATGACACCAACTTCTGGAAAAAAAAAAGGCACAAGACTAAAGCTCAACATTAAGCCTTAAATAAAAATGGTAATTTCTGATACAATAAATGGTTATAACCTCCAATGCAATGATTCAAAATGTATAAGTCCTTATCTTTATGCTCAGTATTCATTGAGAGGCAATTAATGAAGTCTCTTTCATAATTATCCCATCATATTTTTAACTGATTGCAAAGGCAATCTCTCAACCATTACCAACATATTACAAGGATGGGGGGTGCACAGGGGTGGGGAAAAACTGTGGTCAGCATTCTAGAATAAATAGTTTAGAGATAAATCAGACGCTGGGGCCAATATTTTGACCTCTTGAAGAGTAACAATGCTCCTACAGAATGTCAACATGAGTGGATGTGAATAATAACGACCTGCTGTTTTAGGCATTGTAAAACATCTGGCCTTGTCTCCCAATATTCATATAAACACAACAGGGTACCCAGAATGTATATTGTCATAGCAGACACATGAGCAGCCATATACTATTAGCATGTTCAACAGTCCCAAATGTTATATAATACAGAAGGGACCACTTGAATCTCCATGAAGGCACAGAACGCATAAGCATAGGGCCACCCACTCTGTAGGTGGTCTGTGGGCTTAGCCTCACTGCATTAATAATATTAGCAATAAGGTGCGTTAAAGCAATGACCACTAATGGTGTTTGGAATTAGTAAGAAATGCGAAGATTGCACAGTCAAAATATATGAAAAAAAGTTATTTATTCCATCAAAATGCTAAATTACAAAAAATGGTCCCAAAGTATAGGCCCTACGCATTTCGACCCTTAAGGTCTTCATCAGGGGCAAAAAATCAAAACAAATAAAAGAACAGGCAGTTCTGTTCTTTTATTTGTTTTTTTGCCCCTGATCAAGAGCTTAGGGTAAGGCAACACTAGGCGATAGCGCAGCGCAGCGACTTTTAATCCGCAATCGCTGGGGAAACTTTTGCGCTGGCGTCTATGGGGAATCGCGAGCGTAAAAACACACGCGGCAATCTTTTTTCTATTGTCGCTCGAAATCGCCTCGCTAGGCGATTTCAAGCGACAATAGAAAAAAGATCGCCGCGTGTGTTTTTACGCTGGCGATTTGTCGCGATTCCCCATAGACGCCAGCGCCAAAGTTTCCCCAGCGATTGCGGATTAAAAGTCGCGGCGAAAAGTCGCGGCGAGTCAAATCGCGGCGCTATCGCCTAGTGTGCCCTTAGCCTTAAGGGTCGAAACGCGTAGGGCCTATGCTTTGGGGCCTTTTTTGTAATTTTGCTTTTTGATGGAATAAATTACTTTTTTTCATATACTTTGAGTGTGCAATCTTCGCAGTTCTTACTATTACCTGATACCTTGGTGACTCTACTGGGGAGTCCCGTAAGTATTGCACCTCGCATTTATGGCTTGGGTGTGCGCCTTCTAATTTTCTTTTCCCGTTATTTACTAATGGTGTTTGATCAGTAGTGTGAACAGGTAGCATTCTGTTGTAGAAAGCAAAAATGGTCATGCCCTTCTAGTTAATAGAATGGTTACGAGGGAAAAAAACCAAAGCGTCTGAACTTCTTCAACCAAAATAGACGGAAATCAATCTGCATGTACTCGCAAATTAAACAGCCAACTTATCATGCCTCTGTTGTGCCAAAACTGATTTTGACTAAGTATCTATGTTACTCAATCAGTCTGTCTAAAGCAGGGATCCCCAATCTTTTTACCCATGAGTCACATTCAATTGTAAAATGAGTTGGGGAGCAACACAAGCATGAAAAAAGTTCCTGGTGGTGCTAAATAAGGCCACTGGGAGCAACATCCAAAGGGTTGGAGAGAAACATGTTGCTAATGCGCCATTGGTTGGGGACCCCTGTTCTAAAGGCTACCCCTTTGACCAATGACTTGAGGGGAGCAAATGTTTACTGAGAGAAGAAATAAAACGGTGGTCAAATTCCAGTTTACAACTGGGACTGAGGTTCCCTAAAAAAAGATAGGAATAGAATTAAGGGAGAAATTGATATAGGCATATTTGCTCTTATCTAGAAAGTCACCGTTGACCTACTACTGGCCTCATGTTAGAATTACAGTGCTACTTAGTCACAGCAGGCTTTACCCAGAACCTGTTTCCTCCAAAGGTCCAAAACTTATTGGTATGTTAACTTGATTTTTTAGACAACTTTCCCAACTATGTATATATAACTGGAGTTAGAAAAACTGGATTGTAATTCCAGTAGGGAATAACATGAGAGACGTGAATTTTGTCTACAATTCTTTGTTGAATATTTAGAGGGTTATTTGTTTCTGGTCAGACTTTTAAAGGAGAAAACACCATTTATTCGTAGGAAAAAAAAATTAAATTTTTCAAGATGTATTAAACCCCGATGGTGTTATAATTCAAAATAAAAAAGTACTCCAACTAAGACCTGGCGAGGTTAGAAGGTAGAAGTCAAAGGCAGATTTCCAGTTGACATTTAAAAGATCCTGATCTGCGCTGGGTTTTTTTCAATAAATCCTAAGATTTTGTTGTTTCAGGCATCAAATCCAAAAAAGTTGCAGGTTTCGGATGTCAAATCCGAAAATGTTGCAGTTTTTGGTGACAAATTCCAAAAAAATCTTACTATTTGTATTTTTTCACGATTTTTTCAAGTCTTTTCCTGAAATTTTAATGAAAATTTATTGAGAAATAGAGAGGAACTGTCTGTGTGGATTTGGTTGCAGTGATTTTCAGAAAATAGTGAGAAAATGTCGGATTTTGATAAATAACCCCTTAAATGTCAGAGACAAAAAAACATCTATAATTAAGCATATACATATATATTATATATATCCTACAAAGTTCCCCCGAGCTTGGCTCTATGAACGTACCACAATCATACCACAAGCGTTCTTGTTTATACGGCAGGAAGACGCATAAAATACACCAAAACACAGATGTACTTTCAAAAGCAGAGTTATTTATATGTTTAGAAGAAATCCTCTGGAAAAAAAAAACACACAGATCACTTGCTCGTTTCTATGTTGCTACCGCCCCAGTGCACGCTTTCACTAGACAGCTCTTGTTTTGTCTTTGGCAACATCTTAAAGTAGTGGTTTCACATTCAGTAATTGTGAAACTCATGTATTTTTCATCCCTCTTTACTTTTTTTGCCCCCGTCCTTATGTTCATACCAGTGCATGTATCCACAATAACTAAAGGCAGCAATGGCTGATCCTAGCAGGTATCTAAACAAAAAGCCTTGGGAACAATTGGACAGACCACACAAGGGACCATACACAGTAAAGCGGAGGCTCAAGGAGGAATTATAGGCTCAATTTCCAATCATGAAAGGGCAAACTGCAAAGGGATACCTAAAGAAGATCAGTAGAATACCAGGGCCCAGCACCTGAGAGGTCATACAGGGACACATGTTGAGACCTTTATAGAAACAAAATGCTGTATAAAAGGTTAACACATAATCAAAGGCTGATGGATAAAGGTAGATTGATAGCACCTACGGTAATTGAGTTTAGTGATTCATTTTTATCTCTGTAATTTATAGTCTAGTGCTTGGCCGGATCAGGCTTTCCAGATGCACATGAAAGAAGGGCAAAACCAAAAAGAGCTATTTGTATGATGCCGACATAAGGAAGGTACTGCAATTATGAGGTTTACCAATTTACACTGAGGTCTATAGGGAAATACCACAAGGCAGATTATTACAGACTAAACATGAGCACAGAATTACTATTAATAGAAAGTATTAGGTGTCCTCAAATGTAAAGGTTATGTCAGCAAGTATATATTCATACAGTCAAAACTCAATATAGATTTGGCATTATATGACCTAATAACTGTCAGCCTAGAGCACAAGGACATTCCTGACTGGTTAAAGGCCAACTGCCACCTCAGGAGTCCCATGTACCTAAGTGGGTGACTTGACTGAAGGTTTCAAAGCGACATTACCATACATTAACATGCTTTAAGGATTTGCTTGCATAATTGCTGGATTTGGGAAAATTATTACATTTCGGCAGACTAAATGAGAAAATTAAATTAGGCAAAGGCTACAAGTCTGTAGTAGTGATGTGTGGGACAGGCCGATACCCGTGGGTGAGTTCCCCCCACCCTTCCGGGCCGGCTTCCGACTTGAACTTTTTTAGATGCACACCTCTTTTTTGACGTAATCGGCGGGGCGGCGTGGGTCTATAAAAGGAACACTGAGGTCGGCCGCGGGTGGTGGGAGGGCGGCTGCGGAAAGGGAAATGCCCGACCCACACATCACTAATCTGTAGTTCTAAACAGTGGCATAATAAGATATTACGGGGCCCGACAGCAGATTATTTTTCAGGCACCTAGGTTGACCAGTTTTATCAATATTTATTTAAATTGTATATCAATTAGGACCTCATGGGGCCCCATACCTCCTGGGCCCCCCTGCAGCCGCAGGATCTGCTTCCTCTATAATTATGCCCCTGGTTATAAAATACGCTAATTTATGAAATCTGGGTAGGACCACTCCAAGGGGCCCATTCACTAAGTTCGAGTGAAGGAATAGAGGAAAAATAGTTAGAATTTCGAATAGTTTTTTTGGCTACTTCGACCATCGAATTGGCTACTTCGACCTTCGACTACGACCTTCGAATCGAACGATTCTAACTAAAAATCGTTTGACTATTCGACTATTCGATAGTCGAAGTATTGTTTCTTTAAAAATTTCTTCGACCCCCTAGTTCGCCACCTAAAACCTACCGAGGCCAATATTAGCCTATGGGGAATGTCCCCATAGGCTTGCTAACAATTTTATGATCGAAGTATAATCCTTTGATCGATGGATTAAAATCCTTAGAATCATTCGAACGAATTGCGCAAAATCCTTCGACTTCGATATTCGAAGGATTTTAATTAACCCTCGATATTCGACCCTTGATACATCTGCCCCCTACTGTACATATATCTGGGAAACAACTTTGTAAAAGAGAGTACATTGAGGAATGATCATACCGCTTTACCTTAAGTATATTATTCTTCTTTAACAATGTTGGGAGATACACAAAGAATTTCCTTCAGGCATACCATGTTCTCATCACACAGAGTTTACAAACAAAGTTGTAGTGCCGGAGGCACAGAAAGATAAAGTGTCTTCTCAAAGGTCAGAAGGGTTCGGGGCCTCCTGTTTCTCATAGTTTCTACTGGAGTCCAACTGTATTGGTGGCGCCACATCCTCTTGTGTAAAACTAGGTCAGCAAACGAGAAGTCGACCAAAAAATCTGGAGCTCCATGCCATTTAAAAAACTATAGAAATGATGATCGAACAGAAAAACTATTGAATGTAGTTACAAAACTTGGTTTGTGGATACATGTGCTGGGGGTGGGGGGTTTTATGTCAAAACTGACAAGTTCGAATTTAAATGCACCAAATCAAATGTAAATTCAAATGTGAGATGTATCACACCTCAACCATGGAAACAGTTCTAATTAGAATATTCACCATCTAAGCTCTAAGGGTAGGAATACATGGATGTTAGCGTCGCGATCCGACACGCTGCGACAAAACACTGGCGGCAAATCGCATGCGACGGAAATAAGGTAAGTGAATGTATTGTCGGATGAAGTCGCAGCATTGACCCAACGCGACAGGACTGTCGGATGCAGATGCAGAGTCGGATTGCGTTGAAAACGTCCATGTAGTCCTACCCTAAAACCTGCCGAGTTCATTTACAAGTCAATGGCAGAGGTCTGTTGAAACACTTGAATAAGTTAACTGCCTTCATGACATTCAAGTTTTTGTTTTTTTTGGAGGAAAACTCGTTTCGAATTCGTTTTGAATTCAATTTGAATTTACGGGTCGGGACTATTCGATCAAATATCAGACGTTCACGTTTTTTCATAGATAACCTACCATTTGAGTTGTGAGTACATTTGAATTTATTAGAATAAAAAAAATTCACATAAATTAGAAATTCTACCTTATAGTGAATGCAAATGACTCCAGCTAGTAATAAAGGCAGGGCTGCCACCTTCCAACTGAAATTAGGACATTGATGTTTCTTGGCAGGGTGCTGATGCCAATGAGATGGCAGGGAGGGATTGGGCAGATTTCGGAGATACTGTGCAGCAGTTTTATCCAGGTTTAAAATCCTGACAATACTGTGTGAAAACCGAAGAGGTGGCAACCCTAAGTAAAGGCTAATTTCAATATGCTTATTTCATTCTGGTTTTTGACCTCTACAGAACAAAATCCAATCAAAGTTCCGTTTAATACGCACATTAGCATTAGATTCAGTTTAATAGTTTACTAAATCTCTTAGAGGATTCGATATTCTGGCAAAACCAAAAAGTGTTTTGATGCATCCCTAAGTAACTAATATTCCTTTTTTTATGGTACAACTGTATAGATCAACTACTTGATTGCCTGGGATAGATGTTTTTGTTGAGCCATGAGTGGACTATCTAAAGCAGAAAAAAATCCCACTGGAAATGTTGGTGTATCTAAAAACCAAACCCATAATGTGACTGAAGTACAGAATATTTTATAAATTGTATAAAAAAAATCTAACTTATAAAACTACGTGTTACGTTGCAACAGTAAGGGGGTTATTTATGAACGTATGAATGGTAAAAACTCGAAATCTTAGGTTTATTTTTTACTATAAAATCTCAATTTTTAGTGGAAAAAAAATAAAATTTTTCAAGATTTATACCCCGAGGATGCAAAAAGTCAGAATCCGAAAATACTCCATCTTCAACCTGACGAGGTCCTGTAGAAGTCAATGGCAGAGGTCCTATTTGCAATTTGAAGATATTATGGTCTGCGATGGGTTTCGTACGATAATCCGAACATTTCGGGCTTTTCCGCCAATTCGCTAAAAATTTGGGCGGCAAATCCTATCCGATTTTTTCCAGTTTTTTTAAATGACACATAAGGGTTAATCGTGGATTCTACTTTGGTCAAACTTTTTCTATTGAAAACATCAGAAAAATTTGGATTTTGACAAATAACCCCCTAAAAGTAGTTGAATTCCCTTATAAATTGAAAGACGTTTTAAAAAGAAAATACATTTAAATTAAATATTACACAAAAAAATGAATGACTCTTTCCATGAAATGTTTATGCTGCAAATAAATGCACTGAACTCAAATTCACTTTTTTTTTATAAAAAAGGGAAAAAATGATGATTCAACACTTGGCGGATATAAAGATTCAAAGTCAAAGTGTTAAAGACTGTGGTCTAGAAAAGTTCATTATGAGGGTTTGGAGTCTTCTTCTCGTAAAAGAGAAGGTATTTCAAAAGAAATCATGAAGTAAGTTCCTTTCTTGTTTCGGTATCCAGCATTTTATGGCGAGCATGGAACTCCCAGAAAACAAATGTTCTGGGGTGGCCCTGTGAGATAATTGTATGTAATAATATGCAGGAGACGAAACCTCAGTTTCTGACTAGCGTTTTTTTAGTCTGCTTGGGATGAGTCATATGTCAACATCTGCTTGTTGCACAGCGTTCAACACTCTCAGCTACTTAGTCACTGGTGGTCTGATGCGGCGTCTGTTTAAGAGGAGAGAGATGACAAACTTGCGGAATAGCTGAAATGTAGCCACAGATCTGACTACTACATTGCTGCATGCTGCTGTGGAGGAGATGGAATGTCAGAAGGAGCAGCCTCAGCAAGCTGTTTCTCCACGGTCTGAAGTACAAATGCTCCAGACATTCCTGCGCTGTTGTTAAAGGAACAGTAACAAAAAAAATCAAAGTGTTTTAAAGTCATGAAAATATAATGTACTGTGGCCCTGCACTGGTAAAACTGGTGTGTTTGCTTGAGAAACTCTACTATAGTTTATATAAACAAGCTGCTGTGTAGCCATGGGGGCAGCCATTCAAGCACAGGATACACAGAAGATAACAGATAAGTTCTACTATAGTTTATATAAACAAGCTGCTGTATAGCCATGGGGGCAGCCATTCAAGCAAAGCATACACAGTAGATAACAGATAAGTACTACTATAGTTTATATAAACAAGCTGCTGTGTAGCCATGGGGGCAGCCATTCAAGCACAGGATACACAGTAGATAACAGATAAGTACTACTATAGTTTATATAAACAAGCTGCTGTGTAGCCATGGGGGCAGAAATTTAAGCACAGGATACACAGAAGATAACAGATAAGTACTACTATAGTTTATATAAACAAGCTGCTGTGTAGCCATGGGGGCAGCCATTTAAGCACAGGATACACAGTAGATAACAGATAAGTACTACTATAGTTTACTAATGTTATCCAGAATGCCCGGGAGCTGGGGTTTTACAGATAACAGATGTTGCCATAATTTGGATCTTCATACCTTAGGTCTACTAGAAAATCATGTTAACATTAAATAAACCCAATAGGCTGGTTTTGCTTCCAATAAGGATTCAGTATTTCTCGGTTTAAATACAAGGTACTCTTTTTTTTTTATTAAAGCGAAAAAGGAAATCATTTTTAAAAATCTGGATTATTTATATGAAATAGAGTCTATGGGAGACAACTTTTCCATAATTCTGAGCTTTTTGGATAACGTGTTTCTGGATAATGGATCCCCCTCTTGCGAAATCACCAAGCACCCGCAAACACATAAGATGATATTTTTGAACAGCATAGATCATCTCTGCATATATAGCAACTGTAAGGAGGAATAACAGTGACATTAGGGTTGGCACCTGTCTGGTTTTGATTGGGACAGCCTGGTTTTCGGAATTCCCTGAGCTGGCTATTGTGATTGCCCAATTGAAGATCACGATGACATTGCCCCGTCCATCTATGTAATTTACCCACCCCTGCTGACATAACCAAACTGCCCCCTCTATGTCACTGCCACGCCCCCGCAGTTAGTGACGGGCAAAGGTGACAACCCTAAGGGGCAGATTCATCAAGGGTTGAATTTCGAAGTAATGGGAGTTTTTTTTTAACTTCCATGACTTTGAAATCCGAATAAATAAAAGATCAACCAAAATGTATTTAAAAATTCAAAGTTTTTTTCTGCGGGTGAATAGGCTGTATTCAATCGTTTAAATCGAAGTAAGATTGTATGCGATCAAATTCGATTCTAAGTATTTTCAAAAAAAAAAAAAAAAACCTTGGCCTTTTCACAGTCAATCAATTGACTCCAAATAGGTTCTAGGAGGTCCCCCATAGGCTAAAACAGCAATTTGGCAGGTTTTAAATGGCGAAGTCAGCAGAGTTGATGCCATAATACAAAATCCCTCATTTGACATACAACAAAGGTGTTATTTCATGTTTATTGTATCAAAGAAATGCATCTCTTACTTGCAGTGTGTAATAAGCCATTGAAGCCCATCAGTGGGTTAAACTAGAAACAATGTACCTTCCTAATTATGGGAACCTGTGATACTAAATTAGCAAAGTGCCAACAAGTAAAACACAAATGCAGTGAACAGAAAATGTCCTTTGCACACAGATGATACTAAATTGTGCAGAACTATAGGTTCCATGCAGGATGCTGCCACTTTGCAGATTGATTTGTCTAAACTGGAAAACTGGGCAGCAAACTGGAAAATGAGGTTCAATGTTGATAAATGCAGGTTATGCACTTTGGCAAAAATAATATAAATGCAAGTTATACACTAAATGGCAGTATGTTGGGAGTTTCCTTAAATGAAAAGGATCTTGGGGTTTTTGTAGATAACAAGTTGTCTAATTCTGGGCAGTGTCATTCTGTGGCTACTAAAGCAAATAAAGTTCTGTCTTGTATAAAAAAGGGCATTAACTCAAGGGATGAAAACATAATTCTGCCTCTTTATAGGTCCCTGGTGAGGCCTCATCTGGAGTATGGGAGCAGTTTTGGACTCCAGTCCTTAAGAGGGATATAAATGAGTTGGAGAGAGTGCAGAGACTAAGTGCAACTAAACTGGTTAGAGGGAGGGAAGAGTTAAATTATGAGGGGAGACTGTCAAGGTTGGGGTTGTTTTCTCTGGAAAAAAGGCGCTTGCGAGGGGACATGATTAGACTTTACAAGTACATTAGAGGACATTATAGACAAATAGCAGGGGACCTTTTTACCCATAAAGTGGATCACCGTACCAGAGGCCTCCCCTTCAGACTAGAAGAAAATAACTTTCATTTGAAGCAACGTAGGGGGTTCTTTACAGTCAGGACAGTGAGGTTGGGGAATGCACTGCCGGGTGATGTTGTGATGCTGATTCAGTTAATGCCTTTAAGAATGACTTGGATGATTTTTTGGACAGACATAATATCAAAGGCTATTGTGATACTAAACTCTATAGTTAGTATAGATATGGGTATATAGAATTTAATTAAAAGTAGGGAGGGGTGTGTGTATGGGGCTGGGTTTTCATTTGGAGGGGTTGAACTTGATGGACTTTGTCTTTTTTCAACCCAATTTAACTATGCAACTATGTAACATGACCACACCCATCACCCACCCTGGCAAAACCCACTTTGACCACATGACCACATGTAACATGACCACACCCATCACCCACTTGTCCAACCCCACCCACATGCCCCTTTAACAACCTACATACCATACAATGAATCACCAAGGTTTCCAACGTTTTCTCATAAAACTCCATTTCCTCAATGGTCTTTGAGTCAGTATGGTGATGAGATATTCTATTGAAGACAGACTAGAAAGAGTGTGAGCCAACTCCTACAACCTGTCTGGCTCCAACCCATCAGATGCCTCCAGTCACTTTTATAGAGTGGATCATCGCTGTGCAGGATGTACACCCATATTGTAAAAAGGCGCCATCCATATGAAACAAATACACATAAACACTCACAGATGCTGAATCTGAGAATATATTTTGGCAGAATTTGTTCTTTAAATATGAATATAAACTGGTAAAAAGTAGCATACAAACATCATGATAGACCCACTTTAAAGGGGATCTATCTCGAAAATGAAAATTTAATATAAGCTGCCTCATACTGAAATAAGAAACTTTCTAAATACAATCAATTAAAAATTCTGCATTGTTTCTGAAATAATCAAGTTCATCTTCACTATCCCTCTCTCAGCATCTGTTTCTCCTCATTCTCTCTTCATGCAGCAGTTGGGTGTCCGATGAATGATCCAATATATCTTATAGGGGGGCTCCTTTTGCCTAGAAGACGTATTAGAGCTCACTCTATTAAAATCACCAGACATCATGGGGGGAATTCACAAAAGTGTCTGTAAAATAAGTAACCCAGAAGTGGCGGTTGCCAAATTTGTAAAATGTCGTGCGAACTGCAAATTCACGAAGGCAGATGTTACCGTCTCTGAATGTCTCGTAAGTCTGACAGTTTTCTTAAATGTCGTATATCTTTTCGTTGGACAGACGACATTTCACAGAGCGTTTTCAAAAGACCGACATTTTCATTTTGGAGAGCCTGATGCGTCGGAAAAATTGTGGGCAAAACAAATGAGTTTACGAGCAATTCATAAAAATGTCGGATAAAGTGGCGCTGAAAAAAACACGCCCACTTTTAACAACACTATTTCAAAAGTGTTGTACACGTTGGGAAATTGGCGGGTAAATGCTCTGTGAATTTGTCGGCTGTTACTACGACACTTTCTACGACATTTAAAAGACATTTTTCTCGTTCCTGACGCCTCTCTACAAGCAGAATTTGTGCAAAAGGCAGTTATTTTGTTAGATTTTGTTTGTACTGGAATCAGTTCCTTGAGTGAGCTCTAATACATCTTCTAGGCAAAAGGAGCCCCCCTATAAGATCTATTGGATCTAACTGTCAATGAATATCTGACACCCAACTGCTGCATGAAGACAGAAGAATAGAAACAGATGGCAAGAGAGGGATAGTGAATATAAACTTTATTATTTCAGAAATGATGCTGAATATTTAATTGATTGTATTTAGAAAGTTTCTTTCTTTTCAGTGTGATGAAGCCATACCTCCCAACATTTTGGAACTAAAAAGAGGGACAACATTTTTTTTCCGCACGTAGAACAGCAATTTTTTTGACCACGCCCATTTCTGTGGCCACACCCCCTAATTACCATGTTCATTTTACAAAATTTGGCAGGTTATGAAAGTTTGAAAATATTTCTCCTTATCTAAACTGTTTTTTTTGTGTCTCAAAATTGTTACAAAGTATCTTATTTGCACCTGTTACCTGTTCTGTGCTCTCTTCTAAAAGCCAATTAAGTGAGAATTTTCTGGCTGTTCAGTGCAGAGAAAATAGGGACGTTCCAGTACAAATGAGGGACTGCAGGTTGAGCTGTCAAAAGAGGGACTGTCCCTCCGAAAAAGGGACAGTTGGAAGTTATGTGAAGCTTATATTAAATTTTCATTTTCGAGATAGTTCCCCTTTAAGCATGCCAAAAAAGCACCAACACCAACTCAGAGCCAACGGCCAAGTGCAGTGCCGCCAACACCAGGTAGAGGGGACACATAAATCAGAAATAGTGATTTGCTGGTTGAGAATTTCTTGACCCGCCCCCTTCTAAACCGCACCCGGCCCTGCTGCTGTCCTCTATTTATAGATCCGTGCCCGCAGTTATCTCACAAAAGGGGCGGAGAGAAGTCTATAAATTCTGGCGCTGAAAGTCGCAACTGCAAGGTCACAGGCAGGGAGAGCAGGAGTAGAGCCCGACCCAGACCCGATCGGACCCGGACATTTTGTGCAGGAGTCGGCCCGAACCCGCGGGTAAACCGCCGTGTAGCGTCCTGTGCATTTTTTGGAACCAGTACCCAACCTGTACCCGCAACCTGCAATCCGCAACCCGCATTCTTACCCGCTTGGACCCGCAGAAAGTGCTGTCGTAAACCGGAAGTTACATCATCAGAAATAGGCGTGATCAAAAAAAAAAAAGGAGTAAAACAGGACGTGCTGTCATTGTAAACCGGAAGTGACATCAACGGAAGTAGACGTGATCAGAAAAAAGGAGTAAAAATTGCTATTGAGAAGACCCGCAGCCCGACGCACAAACCCACAGAACCGCCGCCCCCCGTCTATACCCGCACCTGAAACATCTACCCGCAGGTTTTTGCTGCAGGACTCTACCGCCAGGTATCGGGCCGGCCCGCATATTGCTACTAAGAATGATATAGAGATGGAGATAATTAGAGACAATTAAATAACAAAACACATTATATTTTTGCCTGATTCTGTCCAAACGTCGGGAGTTATTCTTGCAACCCGGAGAGGGGTCTCATTGTGGGCCATGGAACTGATGACTCAGGACACCTTGGAAAAAGCTAAAAGCTTCTGGGTATGAAAGGACCCATTTTTCTGTTATTTGCTTTTTTTTTTATAACTATTTAGGAAAACCCAAAGAGGTTAAAAGTGTAAGCGATGAACACAAAGCCGGTGTATAATTGCACTGCAGGCGACGAGGGACTGAATCATTAGAACATTTTTTTTTTTTAAACAAGAGGAAGTTTATTTGTCATTTTTCATGGAAAGTCTGAAAGTCCGTATTTATTTTGAATTCCCACTGATATTAATTCTACTTCTCCTGGCAAATGTATTTGGACTGCCTCGAGCAAAAATTAGTCTGGAAAAAATTGCAGGAAAGGGCGTGCACTTGGAAGAGTTTCCATCTCACTAATACAAGCCTTACACATCCCAAGAGCTGGCAAGCGGAGCAGGCAGGACACAATATAAAGTTCTGTGAAAATAAAAATAAATAAAACAAAGGGAGTTGCCCATCTCTGCTCTCAGCGGCATTTACTAACACCAAAAAATAGAGGGGGGGGAGCGAGCGCCGAGCCAAGTTTTGTATTGTTCTTAAAGCAATAAGCATTCATTCTGTCTCCAGTGTAACAAGAGATATTAATGGGCATAAACACATTGGTATAAATATTCTGTCAGAAACGTAGGGGACACACTGAGTGATCCTGAGCCACCCATAAATGTATCGCTCCGTCCTAATCGTGAATACAACTACAATGGAAAAATCCAGACTTTCCAAGGCAAGTTGGACTGTTGTACTTATTAAAGGGATTGTTCACCTTTAATTTAAATTCTAGTATGATGTAGAGGGTGATATTCTGAGACAATTTTCATTTTTCATTATTTGTAGTTTTTGACTTATTTAGCTTTTTATTCAGCAGCTCTCCAGTTTGCAATTTCAGCAGTCTGGTTGCTAGGGCCCTAATCACCCCAGCAACCATGCATTGATTTGAATAAGAGACTGGATTATTAATAGGAGAGGGACTGAATAGAAAGATGAATAATAAAAAGTAGCAATAACAATACATTTGTGGCCTTATATAGCATTTATTTTTAAATGGGATCAGTGACCCCCATTTGAAAGATGGAATTAGTCAAAAGAAGAAGGCAGAAAATTAGAAAACTATAAGAAATAAAAAATGAAGGTCAATTGCAAAGTTGCTTATTATTAGCCATTCTATAATATATTAAACGTTAACTTAAAGGTGAACCACCCCTTTAAGACTTAATGGGGCCTGTTTTCTAACTTAGTTCCGAAATTGGGACTGTACCGTTACCTAGCAACCAGTTTTGATCAGTCTATTACACAATGGAGAATGAAAACCAATATGGGACCGTTGCTATGGGCGTATGGCCCAATGTAGCATCTATGTTAGCAAATAAGCCCCGATTCTTCTATTAGGTTATGGGCACATAAGCACAAGAAGTCTTTTGCCATGAGATAATCAGCAGACATGGAAGGGGATGGTTAAAGGAGAAGGAAAGCTACCGAAGCAGTTTATTGCAAATAGATTAGCCACAATAGTGCAAGCTATAACACTATATTTATTCTGCAGAATGCTTTACCATACCTGAGTAAACAGCTTGAGAAGCTCTCTCTGTTTGTTTAGGATAGCAGCTGCCATATTAACTTGGTCTGACATCACTTCCTGCCTGAGTCTCTCCCTGCTCACTCATAGCTCTGGGCTCAGATTACAGCAGGGAGGGGAGGAGAGAGAGGAGGAAACTGAGCATGCTCAAGCCCTAGCCCTGGAGGTTTAAGCTGAAAACAGGAAGTCTGATACAGAAGCCCATGAGTACACAATAGAAGGAAATTTGGGGTTTGTTTTGACTCAGAGGAGGACTCAGAGCACTCCCTTTTTTAACATTCTGAAGTCGGAAGATAGAACTTACATAGAAAGATTTATGTATAACTCAGATGAAAATTCTTCTTTCTCTGCTCATTGAAGCTTTAAGATTGACTGAGGATGTGATAATTTTTGTTTTATTTGGGTAAAAATTTTGTTGATAGAGAGGAAGGTTTATCTTATCTTTATAATTTTTATATAATTTTCTGATGTTTTGTTAACAATTTATTGTTGCATACTATTTCTTTTGTAATTGACAATTATTACTTTGTTGCTCCTTGTTCTTTTTGTTTATTCAATTGAAAAGAAAAAGAGGACTCAGAGCAGCATTACTTTGAGGGTTTACTGGTGTATTTATATAGACCTTTCTGATAAAGCTTACTTCGTTTTAGCCTTTCCTTCTCCTTTAAAATTGCAATTTAGGTATTGCCATTTCTAAAAGGTACAATCATTCGGAAACATCCAACTGCAAAGCTTAAAAAAATAAATAAAAGGAGTGGTTTGGAACTGATGAATAATCTGGAGATGGTAATTTGGGCTCAGTCTTACCTTTAATTAATGTCAAAGTAGCAATTTTCTTTTTTTTATTCTCATCAGATCCAACACTGCCAACCATACATGCAAAACATTGTCATGGCAATGAATACATTCAGGGCACACCCCATTACACCAAGACAATCTACCACAATGTCACCAGATTTTGGGCACCGTGGATTTTCTCTTATAGGGGCCAATTTAAGGGCATGTATCAGACAATTAAATTGGGCCTGTTGTCAATGGACTTACCCCAATTAAAGTGGTTTTTCACGTTCCAAACACTTTTCAATTGTTTTCAGATTGTTCGCCAGAAATAAAGACTTTTTTTTCAATTAAAACACGACAAAGACTCGAAAGGCAGACGGCACTTCTGAAAATGGGGTTTATTGGAGTTCCTGCTGGGAAAACGCGTTTCGGGAGTTATCCCTTATTGGCTAACCTATGACTAAGGGATAACTCCCGAAACGCCTTAGGTTTTTCCAGCAGGAACTCCAATAAACCCCATTTTCAGAAGTGCCGTCTGCCTTTCGAGTCTTTGTCGTGTTTACAGTGGGGACACTGTCTGACTGAGCACCTGACCTGAGGGGAGAGCGGTGAGCATGTGCGGTCCTTTTTCGCTTTTCTATCTTTTTTTTCAATTACCTTCCTTTTTTTTATTTTTTACTGTTTTTACAAAATGGAGGTCTAAAGTTGAATGTTCCTGTAAGTGATGTGCGGGCCGACCCAATACCCGCGGGACCCATGGGTCGGGCGGGTTCAGGTCGACCTTGCAGTGCTACTCGCGAGTGGCGGCGGCTGCGGGTTGAGCTCTTCTCCTGCTGCCGCTGCCCGCCACCTTCAAATGCCGGCATCCGACTTCCGGGTTTTTTAGTCTCGCGTCTGCTTGCCCCGCCCCTTTTGTAGCGTCATTGTGACGTCAACCGTGGGGCGGGTTGGTGCGGGTCTATAAAAGGGTCCCGGAAGCGCGGTTGCGGGTTGTAGCAGGGCGGGTTAGGGTCGGGTCAGGGAAACCCTGACCCGCACATCACTAGTTCCTGTCCCTGATGTTTCAGAGTGGCAGCTCAGTGATCCACATTTAGATTCTGTATTGTACATTTAATTGTAACAATTTGCACTTTTAATTCATACATTTCTCATCAACATCTGTATCATTTATATCAATATCAATTATAACAGCTGCTCGACTGAAACTCTGACCAAACTAGAATCCACGATTTGACCTTATTTATTATTTAAAAAAAAGCACAATTTCATTGGATCGGGGAAAAACAATTAAATTATTCGAAAACCTGAACTGTACGTTTTTTTTCAGGCTTTTTCCCGAAAAGTCAAAAAATCCTAAATCCAGCGCAGACCACAGAAGCTTCCAAATACGATAGGGACCTCTACCATTGACTTATATATACAACCTCGGCAGGTCTGAGATGGAGGATTTTCGGATTCTAAATTTGTGCAGCCTCGGGGTATAATAAATCTCGAAAAATTCTAGGGTTTTTTTTCAGACTAAACTCTCTGAAACCAACTGTTTCAAAAGTGTTGGCAGATGAACAACCCCTTTAAACACTGAGCCTTGCAACCTATATAACAGGGAGAATAGTAGCTGCTACTTGTAGGTGCCTTGAAACAGGTTTCTTTTCTTTCTCAGAGGGTCTAATGGTTATAGACATAATAAAGGCCCAGTCTCATAAGCTTACATTCCAGGAGTTTCAGAAGAACCAATCTTCAATATCCATACTCCCTGCAATCCCACATACTTAACAACAGTACTGCCAAGTTATAACACGATCATCCTCTCACTGTGAGAGGCAATAAAACCTCCATTTAATTTAGCCATATAATGCACCTTCTAACTTTCCATGTATGGGTGCGGCACACCAAGACACTGCAGATTGATGTTCTCAACAATGGCAAGAAACTGTTAAGGCATAATTAAATTAGATATTATTTAAAGAAGAATGAAAGTCGTTTCACACTTTGGGGTGCCAAATGTATTTACTTACCTAAAACCCCAGGTCGGTGCTCCTATCAGCAGAAAACTGCACCGGCCCCGGGTTATTCCAGTGAGCACCACGGAGCGATCCTCTTCCGTCTTCTTCTTTCTTCTCGCGCCTGCGCATTCGCAGTTGAGAGAAAAGCCAAACTTTAACTAAAAAGTTGGCTATTTTGTTCAACTGCCCATGTATACCTCCCAACATTTTGGAAATCAAAAAGAAGGACAACATTTTTGACCACGCCCATTTTCGTGGCCACACCCCCTAATTACCATGTTCATTTTACAAAATTTGGCACATTATGAAAGTTTGAGCATATTTCTGTAGTTTTTTTTCAGTTATTACAGTTTTGCTAATAAAGGTAAATTGCCCTTTAAGCTGCAAGTCTAACTTTTCCCAAAGGACCTGTTATATTGTTATAAATACTTATTTGTTTGTCTCGAAATTGTTACAAAAGTATTTTATTTGCAGCTGTGGCTGTTCTGGGCTCTCTGCCAAAAGCCAATTAAGTTAGAAATGTTGTTTCTTTTTCTGGCTGTTCAGTGCAGAGAGAAACAGGACTTGCCAGTACAAATGAGGGACTGCAGGTTGAGCTGTCAAAAGAGGGACTGTCCCTCTAAAAACGGGACAGTTGGGAGGGATGCACATGCGTTTGCCTGGAGAAATTCGAAGAAAGAAGAAGCCGAAAGTGGATCTCTCCGTGGTGCTCACTGGTATAACCCCGGGCCGGTGCAGTTTTCTACTGATAGGAGCACTGGCCCGGGGTTTCAGGTAAGTCAATACAATCACTTGGGGGTGCCTAACTTTTGGCACCTCCAAGTGCACCAAGCCTTTCCTTCTACTTTAAGTCTACTAGAAAATCATGTAAACATTAAATAAACCCAATAGGCTGGTTGCCTCCAATAAGGATTAATTATATCTTAGTTGGGCTCAAGTACAAGCTACTGTTTTATTATTGCAGAGAAAAAGGAAATCGTTTAAAAAAAATTGGATTATTTGGATAAAATTGGTCTATAGAAGAGGGCCGTAATTCGGAGCTTTCAGTATAACAGTTTTCTGGATAACGGATCCCATACCTGCACTTCTGCTTATCCATCTAAACCTCCTGTTTGGCCAAAGGAAATCTTGGGAGCAACGTACAGAAAGGAAAACTGCAGTCAAACTGTCAAAGGATCTAAAGAATCTCAGCAACAATATAGGACATAAGGAATAAAATGATTGTTTTGATGTGAAATGGAAATGTCAGCCGTGCAAATATCAGCAGTGATCAAAGGAGCCTTCTTGACAAGTGTATTAGCCAAATTTCCCTTGAAGTGGTGGCGTTTAAAGAAACCTCTTTCAACAGAAGGTAAATCGAAAATAACAACAATGCACCGTCATGTGGGGACAGATTGGGAGATAATGATCTGAATGAGGTCCGGCTGCAATTTCTACTTTGAGTTGCTGTCATAGTCATATCAAACTACAATGGCTGCATAGAAAGCACAATTGCTCGCGTCCCAAATTATTTCCCTCGTCAGTATTTTGTCATTTACTTAATCTGCTGCAGGAACCGGCCCAAGGGGCCGATAAGATGATTTGATGCCATTGTTTAGTACAAATGTGTCACTGACCAGATCTAGTCAAGGTCACCGGACAAAAACGCAAGGTGATCAGGGGACCGGGCTTGGCTTATTTGCTGTGACAGAATTATGATTTCTCACGTTTAAAGGAGAACTAAACCCTTATAATGAATATGGCTATAAAATACCATATTTTATATAGTGAACTTATTGCACCAGCCTAAAGTTTCAGCTTGTCAATAGCAGCAATGATCCAGGACTTCAAACTTGTCACAGGGGGTCACCATCTTGGAAAGTGTCTGTGACACTCACATGCTCAGTGGGCTCTGATTGGCTGTTGAGAAGCTAAGCTTAGGGCTCGTCACTAATTATCCAGCAGAAAATGAGGTTGGTCTGTAATATAAGCTGATGCTACAGGTTTGCTGATTATTAAATTCTGATGCTAATTGCACTGGTTTCTGTGCTGCCATGTAGTAATTATCTGTATTAATTACTAATCAGCCTTATATTGTGACATTTCTATTATATATGTACTGTATATTGTGAGTGGGTCCCTAAGCTCAGTAAGTGACAGCAGCACAGAGTAGAGTCCTGCAGCGGGTCGGTTAAGATGGCCATAGACACACAGATCCGATCGTACGAATCGAGGATTCGTACGGTTTTCGGATCGTGTGTGCCGACATCTTTCGTCCGGCGGAGATCGGTCGTTTGGTCGATCGGTCAGGTTTGATTTTGACCCAACCGATCCCGCCGGAGCCCATGGCACATCGGCCGAACAATCAGATTACCCCCGATATAGCCATGCCTGTTAATGGCATATCAGGGAAAGATCCGCTCGTTTGGCGATCTTTGCATCTATGGCCACCTTAACCCGCGGGTTACCCGAAAAAACCTGCGGTACCCTGCGGGTTGCAGGTAGAAGTTACAGGCGCGGGTATAGACGCGGGTCGGCGGTGCTGCGGGTTTGTGGGTAGGGCCGTGGGTTTTCTCAGTAGCGATTTTTCCTCCTTTTCTCTGATCACGCCTACTTCCGATGATGCCACTTCCAGTTTACAATGACAGCACTTCCTATTTTACTCCTTTTTTTTCTGATCATGCCTACTTCCGATGATGTCACTTCTGTTTTACAATGACAGCACTTCCTGGTTCTTGATGGTCAGCGGGTCCGGGTTGCGGATAAGGTACTTGCGGGTCGGTTAGCGGGTCCAAGCGGGTAAGAATGCGGGTTGCGTGTCCGGGTTCCAAAAAATGGACCCGCGCAGGACTCTAGCACAGAGCATGTGCAGTGAATCAGCAGAAAAGAAGAAGGGGAGCTACTGGGGCATCTTTGGAGACACAGATCTTTACTGCTAAAGGGCTGTTGTTGCCATGGGCTGGTAAAGAAGCACAAAAAATTATTTTCAACATTTCTATCTACTTCTTAAGTTAAGCTTTAGTTCTCCTTTAAATGGAATGTGTACACTCTATAACAAAAAGTATGTAATTTCTGTAGAAGCTTGACTAAAATGTTTAGTGATAAATAATGAACGACTTTCTTCTTTAGTCACAGAACATAGACATTAACCACTTTACAGAAATTATATATAGTTTATATCAGTCCCTACTCCAGCAGAGCTTACAGTCAAAATCACATTTACACGTTATGGTAATTTTATCAGAAGTCAATTAAAGGGGTGGTTTACCGTTAAGTTAACTTTTAAGTATGTTATAGAATGACCAATTCTAAGCAACTTTTTAGTTTGTCTTAATTTTTTTTTTATAGTTTTGATTTATTTGCCGCCTTTTTTCCAGCTTTCAAATGAGGGTCACTGACCCATCTAATAACAAATGATCTGTAAAGCTACACATTTATTCTTATTGCTACATTTTATTACTCATCTTGCTAATTATTCCCTCTCATTCTTATATTCTAGTATCTTATTCAAATCAATGCATGGCTGCTAGGGTAGTTTGGACCCTAGCAACCAGTTTGCTGAAATTGCAAACTGGAGATTCTCTGAGTAAAAAGCTAAATAACTAAAAATAACACAAATAATGAAAAATGCAAATTGTCTCAGAATATCACTCTCTTCGTCATACTAAAAGAGTTAACAGAAAAGTGAACAACCCCTTCAACATGTCCGTATGTTTTTGGCATTTGGGAGGAAACCAACACAGAAATGGAGAGAATACACAAACTCCTTCCATAAAGTGCCTTGGCTGGAGTCAAACCTAGGACCTCCAGCACTGAGGTCATACTTATACAAGGACAGTCAAATATATACAGTAAATAACACTTCTCCAGCAGAATCCTGCATTGAAATCATTTTTTTCAAACTTTTATTTTTAAAACATGTTACATATGTTCTTAGTTTCCCAGGTGCCCTCAGCTATGTTACTTGTGCTCTGATAAACTTCAGTCACTTTACTGTTGCGCTGCAATTTGCTGCAATATCAGCAGAAAATTGAGAAGGTAACCAGATAGCAGCTCCCTGCATCCCTAAAATGCTTCCATGCCCCACCTAGTGGCCGATATGAGAATAGTACTCAACCGGACAACAACCAAGCCCGGCTGTGACTCCTCCAGTTAGCTTATCTGAAAGTAGTTCCATTGTGCAGTGCTGGATCTTTCTAAATGTACAGGATCAAGCACAATGACCTGGGATGACTGCCTACACACCCATATTATAATTAATGCAAATGTTAGTTCAAGAAAACATTTTAAATTGTAAACTAATTATGTGTAATGTGCACAATGGAATAAAGATGTATGGACGTATACCGAGAGTAGGTAAGCAACCAAATCTGGACTCCTTAGAAAGCATTGTTACACGTACTAGAAAGAAATAACTGCAATGTTTCTTTCATTGTGATCACCGCTGATTTTGATTGGACCTTATTTATAAATAAAAAAACTACGATTTAATCAGATTGGGGACCAACACAAAAAAATCTAGCAAAAATCAAAATCGTAGGCTTTTTCCTCTGAGAAGCCCGAAATAGTAAAATTTTTGGGCTAATTTCAGCGCAGACCACAGAAACTTCAAAATATGATAGGGATCTCTCCCATTGACTTATATACAACCTCAGTAGGTCTGAGATGCTGTATTTTCGCATTCAGTCTTTTTGCAGCATTGGGCTTTAATAAATCCCGAAAATGTTGAGGTTTTTTTTATAGTCAAGAAAATGAATTCAAATTTTTCGCATTTTTGGCATTCGGACTTTGATAAATAAAAGTGGAGTGGCAAAAGGTGTTTATATTTCCATTGTTCCTACACTAATTCAATATATGGGGGCTGTTTGAAAGCAAAGATGACTAATTTAAAGTTATACAAAAGTGACAAAAATGTTTTCAATATTTAAGATAACCATTTTTAACACCCCCCCCCCCAAAAGACTCCCTTATGGTTACTCATACATATAGTTTTCAGGGACAAATACATTATTTTACAGGACAGCTAAAAAAACTCACACTTCCTACTTCTCCCACTAAATACAAAAAGTGCATCTCTACGGCTATTGTGCCAGAAGGTTTCCAACTGCAAGCTGATGTGGAAGCCAAGGCTTTTCAAACTGTGATGAAGATTTGAAACACAAAATTCTGACAGTTGTTTTCTCTGTGCCATTAATCTAATATAAATTGTCCTCTGGGGCCAAAAGTAAGGCTTGCAGCTCTTTATCGAGGAGGGGAAAAGAAAGAACTATTTCCATGCTGTTGTTTCCATCAGTTGTGCCTCGGCACCAGATGTTGGCTGTTAAATTCTGCAGCCGGCACAGTTCATGACTTCTCTAACACGGCTGTTTGCCACATCTGTGGCTGATGAAAGGGAGTGCAGAAGTGTGGCAGACGGGAGAAAGTGCAAGCGAGAGACACACAGACAAAGCCTGGGCCAAATGAATTGTCTTCGGTGCTCGGCTAAAAATAGGCACTCGCACACTCTAAAGCAGTCTCTGCACTCCAGCCTGAAAGCCACTTTGGCCCTGGATAAATCACAGAGCTTCCAGGAAGCAATAACGGTAGAACTCCACCGGGGATTTTAAGTGCGATACTGTCCGTTCCGATGGGCTGAGATGAATTGCAGGCGTCATGTCGGATGCGCCGAATCTAAGGTAATAGGAATGTTGGACATTGTCGCTGCGTGCAAACAGCACAACACCACTGTCGGATGAAGATGCAACATGCAGCGTTCGCATCCGACACACAGCAACAACATCCAACATTCCTATTACTTACCTTAGATTCGACGTGACGCCTGCAATTCATTTCAGCACATCGGAACGGACGGTCATGCCGTGTCATATGCACGCAGCAGCAACAGCCGACATTCCTATTACTTACCTAGATATGTCGCATACGATGTGACGCATTTTATTCATCACAGCACGTCGGAACGGATGGTATCTAACTTAAAATCGCCCTGGATAAATCACAGAGCTTCCAGGAAGCAATAAGGGTAGAACTCCACCGGGGATTTTAAGTGCAATACCGTCCGTTCCAATGCGCTGAGATGAATTTGCAGGCGTCACGTCAGATGCGCCGAATCTAAGATAAGAGACAGGACAATACAACTGTCGGATGAAGACGCAACATGCATTGTTCGCATCCGATACGAAATGACACACAGCAACAACGTTCGACATTCCTATTACTTACCTTAGATTGATGTGACGCCTGCAATTCATTTCAGCACATCGGAATGGACGGTATCGCACTTAAAATCGTCCCGTGGAATTTTTACCCTTAAAGTGGGCCTGTCACCCAGACACAATAATCTATATAATAAAAGTCCTTTTCAAATTAAACATGAAATCCAATTTCTATTTTTTATTAAAGAATTCATAGCTGGTGTAAGCTAATTTAAAAATCTCAGCTGTCAATCAAATATTGTCTGCCCCTCCTCTATGCCTTAGGCAATTACTTTCACTTTCCATTCAGCACTTCCTAGATGTCACTGCTCTTCCCAGATTCCCCCAGTTCTCTTCACAATTTAATTGTGTAGCCATTGCATGGGGATAAACATCAGGTCCCCCATTCTGGTTCACAAACAAGATTCTGAGATGATGCAAGGCTTGTCTTAATAAGTGTCCACAAAATGGCTCCTGCCTGCTTGTTATAATTATGAATTCCCAGACTAAAGGACAAAAGATTCAAATACCTTATATAATGTAATTAAAGTTCATAAGTTTGACTAATGTGATAAAATAGGATTCTGAATAATTCTTTGGAGTGACGGGTTCCCTTTAAGCAACTAGCAGCCTCCCCGGTGTTTTAGAACTACTACTACTCTCAACACTCCCTGACAGTTGGCGAGATGGTGGGAGTTGTCATATAAAGGGGCCGTTTAACTTTCCGTATGATGTAGAGAGGGATATTCTGAGACAATTTGCAATTGGTTTTCATTTTTTTATTATTTGTAGTTTTTGTGTTATTTAGCTTTTTATTCAGAAGCTCTCCAGTTTGCTCAGCTACGGTCAAAATTATCCCAGCAACCATGCATTAATGTGATTACGAGACAGAAATATGAATAGGAGAGGTCCTATTTGATTAAAATCGATTCTATAGGAGGTGGCCTTTCAGTAATTCAGAACTTTCTGGATAATGGGTTTCCGGCTAATGGATCCCATATTGTAATAATGGGGGGGGGGGTATTATGACTGTATCCCTTTAACTGGAACCCAATCCAGATTCATCAGGGCCTCGGAGTAAGGCAATTGCTTGTGTGTGTAGACGGCACAGTTGTGACACAACAGTAACAGATTTACATATGCAAAAGTGTGAAGCAACAGGCACCCCCCGACTGACCCACAGCTTGTAGTGGCTGCTCAGCAATTCCCGGTTTGGGCTGTGTAACCGAGTGGGCGTCACGCAAGTACCATCTGGGTACAACTTTATTAAAATCTGGCAACCTTCCTGCTACAGGCAAGCTGGCAAAGAGAAAGGAATAAATTGCATCATTTAGTTAACATCCACTCTCTCTGCGGCCGTTAAAAAGCCATGACTGAATAATAATTTGGTTATTGCTTTTGCCAGATGGAGAAGCCGGGAACTCTCTCTCCAAAGCTCCCTTGAAAACAAAAAGAAAAAAAAAAAGAAGCCAATTTGAAATATTTCCATCTCATAGCAAATGACTAAATTTAGAGCTTTTAACAAGCACCCGGGGAAAGGCTTTCGGGTGCTTGTCCTCGCTATATAAACTCACAAGAAAAACGAGGAGAGCGGCAGTTAATGACTGCCGGGCAATAATGACTGTATGAAGCTTTTTGGCATTAAATTTAGCTAGAAATGCACAGACGTCCCAAAGGGTTTCTATACTTTTTTCCCGATGTAGTGTTTAGTTGTGCTTGTGCATTGGTCTGTGACCAAATCTACACATTGCATTTAAAGGGGCCCATGTGGAATCTGTGTTTAAACCCCAATGCCAAAAGCACTTTTTTTAAATTTTTTATAAGGGAATTGTTTTTGGCCTTTTATTAGGGATTAAAATGCTGCTATATAATATGTATATATAGTAGTCATGTCACAGGAAATCCTGACATCATGAGCTGGGTTAAAGAGGGGTCCTCTCCTGTATTTGGGGAGTCTTGGCATTTAGTAAACACCCACCTACAGTAAAAGAAAGAAATCTGTCAAGTCTGCGGCCCTCCAGATTTAGTAAACTACAGAAACTAGCCTAAAATTGCAGAAGGAGGTGTTTAAAGGGCCAGTACACCCTTCGATTACCCCTGGCTTAACACAGGGGAATACCTATGCTGCTCCATTTTTATTTTATCTCCCATTATAAGCTATGAGTAAACTTAAAGGAGAAGGAAAGGCTAAAATTAAGTAAGCTTTATCAGAAAGGTCTTTATAAATACATCAGTAAACCCTCAAAGTAATGCTGCTCTGAGTCCTCTGTCAAAAGAAACACCACATTTCTTTCCTTCTATTGTGTACTCATGGGCTTCTGTATCAGACTTCCTGTTTTCAGCTTAAACCTTCAGGGCTAGGGCTTGAGCATGCTCAGTTTGCTCCTTTATCCCTCTCCCCCTCTCATTGCTGTAATTTGAGCCCAGGGCTATGAGTGAGCAGGGAGAGACTCAGGCAGGAAGTGATGTCACACCAAGCTAATATGGCAGCTGCTATCAAACATAGAGCTTCTAGAGCTGTTTACTCAGGTATGGTAAAGCATTCTACAGAATAAATATAGTCTTATAGCTTGCACTATTGTGGCTAATCTATTGGCAATAAACTGCTTTGGTAGCTTTCCTTCTTTAAGGGCTGTTCCAGCAGAACTGTGCTTAGTACAATGGAATATGCATGCTGGCATAGTGTTATGGTATCTGATGTACAGGTTAGATGCAAATTAAAGGTCTGTTCCTGAAGAACTGTAACCAGTTGAGAGTAATACCTATGCTGCCAGGTGGTATCTCTAAAAAGGCTTTAGGGAAACCTATGGACTGTTCCTGCAGAATTGTGATTACTAAAGTACTAGTTCTGTTTGATGGGATCAAAGTAATGTTCTCTGCTATGAAGATTTCCATTTAGTTCCCCATTTGGCTAGCCACACCCTAAATCAAAACACATCCACTGGGATCTCTGTTTTGTTGTAAGAGGGATTATAACACAAAAGGAGGGTTAATAATAATAATAATAATAATAATAGGTATAGCCAGCGTCCCTGAAAAGCACTGACAAGGCTAGGAAGGTATGAAGCAAGTCACATCAGCACAGAAGCAAGCACTGCACTTTTAGCAGCCAAGCACAAAAAGTAATATCCACCATGAAGGAAACAGTTATTTTTATACAATCGAAAAGAAGCAGAAGCAAATCCTGGGGACTATCAGCCTCCCTCTGTGTGACAGATACATAGTAATATAGTAAATTAGGTTGAAAAAAAGACACACGTCCATCAAGTTCAACCTTTTAAATCTATATATAACCTGCCTAACTGCCAGTTGATCCAGTGGAAGGCAAAAAACCCACTTGAAGCCTCTCCAGTTTGACTTCCTTCCTGACTCCAAGATGGCAATCAGATTTTTGAGTTTTGAAAAACTCAAATCGAATTTGAATAACTCCCTAGTCGAATTCTAATTTTGAATTTTCAATTAGACTTTTTAAATCTGCCCAATAATGAATTGACAGAGAGAACGTCACCAGGAGTGGGAGCATCCATGACTATTCTAACCAGGTAACTTCTTTAAAAACCCCCAATGCAACAGCGACCTCTGCTGGCCAAATGTGCCTGACATTTTTGAGAACAGAAGATCTGCTCTACTTGAAAATGGCCTTTTGCACAAATCCTCACTCATATAAGAATCATTATTCAACTGTAAAACAAAACCTTTCCATATCATGGGTCATGTTATAAAGCCATAAGTGGTTGGTATAATGGCCTGTTAGTTAGGGCACAAAGCATGCAAACCTCCCAACATTTTGGAAATAGAAACAGGGATAAAAAGATTTGTCATTGTCGCATGGAGCACGTAGAAAAACATTTGACCTCTTCCATTTTTGTGGCCACACCCCCCAATGACCATGTTAATTTTACAAAATTTGGCAGGTTATGAAAGTTTGAACACATTTTTGTGTTTTTTATGTGTTATTACAATTTTGCTAATGAAGGTGAAATGCCCTTTAAGCTGCAAGTCACAGTTTCCCCAAGAGACCTGCTTATCTTAAATTGTTATTGCTTAGAGTATCTAAGTATCTATTCTGGGCTCTATTTTTCTATGTATTTTCTACGTGTCACTGTTTTTCTAATATTGAAGTGTAAAGTGTCATTTTTCACCTTCTAAAGCAGCTCTGAGAAGGGGGGGTCGCCGACCCTGTAAACTGTTCTAAATTGATACATTTAGTTGATACATTTCTTACCTTTGTCCCTGCTGAGCAGAATCTCAGAGTTTCATTACAGGCAGCTGTTAGAATTGATACAATAGTTACTAATACTCCAGAGATGAGAAATATATCAACTAAATGTTGCAAAATTGTAACAGTTCAGAGTCTGCGCCTGAATTACTGAGCTGCCAGACTGAAACACCAAAGACACGAATATTCAACTTTAAAATTAGATTTTAGAAAAACAGTAAAAAATAAATAATGGAAAGTAACTGAAAAAAGTCTTTTTTTCTGGAGAACAATCTGAAAACAACTGAACTGAAAAAAAGTGTTTGGAAGGCGAACAAGAAGCTTTGTATCTTTTTCTGGCTGTTCAGTGCAGGAGATCAAAGAGAAAGTCGGGACATTCCAGTAACAAACCTGGGCGGGTTGAGCTGTCAAAATCGGGACTGTTCCGTGGAAAACGGGACAGCTGGGAGGTATGAGAATGAAATAACCTGGTATGGCTTTAGCAGCTGATGGGATACTGAAACACCGTTTGGAAATCCCTAGAAAATAATAAATGTTGCACAATATAATATCTGCTTTGTACTTTATCCTAGAGAAGCACCGAATCCAGGATTCGGTTCGGGATTCGGCCAGGATTCGCCCCAAATCCTTCTGCCAGGCCAAACCGAATCCAAATCCTAATTTGCATTTGCATATTAGGGGCGGAGGAAAATCGCGTGACTTTTTGTCCCCTTCGCACCCCTGATTTGCATATGCAAATTAGGATTTGGATTTGGTATGGTATTCGGCCGAATCTTTCGCAAAGCCTCCCTACTTTATTCTCAGCATCCCATGTGCCACTGTGATTATAGGGGCTCCGGGCAACTGCCATCTCTGGCTGCCTGTAGCACACATAATCCTTAGGTGCTGTACTTGGGGGTGGAAGACTGACTTGCCATCTGTTCTTACAGTAGTTCATAGCAGGAGGGGATTGGAAGTGCTGACACATCACGGGGGTGAGTGAGCAACAGCAGAAAGAAATTGTGTTTTCTATTTACAAAAGCCACAAAAAGATAATAAATTCCGGGACAATAAATAAACAATGACTGCTCCGAGGTCTCCGTACATTTAAAATGGGAATACTGATGCATAGATCTAAATGATTCAATGCGGAGACGGAGAAGCGTTTAAACAAACTTTATTCTGCCAGAAACATGTAGGTGTTTGTTCTTCTGATATTTTATCAAAATAAATATTCTAAACACTTGGATATGCTTTAAATAGACAATGAGATATGCCTCCCCCCCACACACACTTTTAGATGAAATATATTTAGACTGGGATTCAAGGGGAAGTAACCCTATTTAAAGAATTCACTAATACAATGTAACAATTGAGAACTCTGTGTTAATAAACACAGAGAAAGATGACTGAAAAAAAGGTACAGTTTAAAGAGGATAAACAACTAGGAAGGGAGGAATTTAAACTAATAATAAAAGGATATCCACTTAAAGCAGAACTAAAGCTTAACTAAAGAAGTAGCTTTAAATGTTGGATATTATGTTTTGTGCTTCTGTATCAGCCCAAGGCAACCGCAGCCCTTTAGCAGTAAAGATCTGTGTCTCCAAAGATGCCCCAGTAGCTCCCCATCTTCTTTTCTGCTGATTCACTACACATGCTCTGTGTTGCTGTCACTTGCTGTCACTTACTGAGCTTATATGTCACAATATACAGTACATATATAATAGAAATTTCACAATATAAGGCTGATTAGTAGGGATGGGCGAATTTGACCTGTTTGGTTTCGCCATAAATTCGCCGCCGCCGAAATGTCGCAGATGCCCATTAAAGTCTATGGGCGTCAAAAACATTTTGTCTCGCGGCGAAATTGGTTTTTGACGCGTGTGGTTTTTTTTTTGACACACGCCGCAATACAAGTCTATGGGCGTAATTTTTTCGGCGAAACGAGGCAAAAAAATCGCCTGTCCCTACTGATTAGTAATTAATACAGCTAATTACTACATGGCAGCACAGAAACCAGTGCAATTAGCATCAGAATTTAATGATCAGCCCTGTAGCATCAGCTTATATTACAGGGGAAGCTCATTTTCTGCTGGATAATTAGTGACGAGCCCTAAGCTTAGCTTCTCAACAGCCAATCAGAGCCCACTGAGCATGTGAGTGTCACAGACACTTTCCAAGATGGTCACCCCCTGTGACAAGTTTGAAGTCCTGGATCATTGCTGCTATTGACAAGCTGAAACTTTAGCCTCGTGCAATAAGTTCACTATATAAAATATGCCATTTTTATCCATATTCATTTTTAAGGTTTATGTCTCCTTTAAAGGGCACCAATCATGACCAAAATCATTTACTAAGTAAATACACTATGTGAAAGTTCAAGAAATCCGATTTTTAAAACAGTTAGAATTGTTTGTATAATGTAAATGATCAGCTCACTATTCCTTCTGCAAGATCTCCCCTATCTCCCCTGCAGTTCTAGCTGAGGCAGGCATCTTGGATTTCACTGGCTCCGCCTACCTATATCTTCCCAGCCAACTGTAGCTCTGAAATCTCGCACATGCTCAGTTCAAATTCCTTGCTTGCTTATCAACCCTTCTAAGCTATTTTCAAATCAGCCAAACCTGTGTGTTAGCTGCTGTACAGTAGTGCTGCCACCTGCTGGAAGTTAGCAGGTGGCAGCACTTCTAGTGGATACTTCTAGTGGAGGAGTTTACTAAAACAAGGCATTCTGGGTAGAATACTCAAAGCAGTGTTACAATCTGAGCATGCTCCTGAAATTTGCATATTAGAGTCTCTGTTAGAGTCTCAATATGGCCTCCCTCAGTGAAAGAACCCATTTGACAAAGTAAGGGATTTTTTTAAAACCTGCAGTTTTTTCAAAAAACTATATATGTAGTTTGATTAAACGTGTTTAGTTGTACTGGTCAGATTGTTAATATGTGTTTGATTTTGGCTGTGATAGGTGCCCTTTAAGAAAAAAGAAAGTACATCATAAATGAAAGTCGTGTGTTTCACTATCCGTTGTACTTAGGAGTAGTTAATGGTTTGTGGTAGAGCAATTTGTCCAAGGCAGGCCACAATATGCATAATTACAGTGTGCGTGTAGGAACGATGGGCTGACTGGGTTGTGAATGGCAGCGAGCATGACATCACTGCTTCTTCACTTTAATCTCTGAGAAAAGGATTTTAACAGACAGACTGAACCAGTCACATAAAATTCACTGGCAAAAATGTCTATACTTGTCTATAACATACGTATTGTATTTATCAAACTTTTCCATTCTGAGTTTCACTTCTATAAATATATATTTATATGCACACACACACAAAGAAAACACAAGCCAAATGCATTTCTGTATCAACTGACGAATTCAGTCTGGACGTGAAAAAGATTTAAAAAAAACAGAAAAACTCATAAGTGCACTTTCTCCAGCACTACGTCTCCTCAGAAATTAATTCTCAGCAATTGCAGACATTATTTCAGGTATGGGATCCATTATCCGGAAATCTGTTATCCAGGAAGGCCATCTCCCATAGACTCCATTTTATCCAAATAATCCAAATTTTTAAAAAACAATTTCCTTTTTCTCTGTAATAATAATAAAACGGGGTGGTTGGTAAAGGTCAACCCTAGAAAAACCTAGCAAGTTAAATAAATTTTAAATACAGGTATGGGATCCGTTTTCTAGAAACCCTGTATCCAGAATTTTCTGAATTACGGAATGTCTCCCCTGTACTCCTTTTTATCCAAACAATCCATATTTTTAAAAATGATTTCCCTGTAATAATAAAACAGTAACTTGTACTTGATCCCAACTAAGATATAATTAATCCTTATTGGAGGCAAAACCAGCCTATTGGGTTTATTTAATGTTTACATGATTTTCTAGTAGACTCAAGGTATGAAGATCCTTATTATGGAAAGATCCGTTATCCAGAAAGCCCCAGGTCCCGAGCATTCTGGATAACAGGTCCTATACCTGTACTATTTTGGATTCCGAATATTCCACAGCCCTATACAATAGAAGTATATATTTATTTTTGTATATTTATATTTATATATATATTAAATTGTTTGAATATAGGAATGCACACTGGGATTTTAATAATAAAAATCTTCTTTATTTACTCCAACATTAAAAAGAACAGGCCAACATTTGGGTCCCCTTTATGAAATATATATATATATATAGATATAGATATATATATTGTATATAGTGAATAAAGTACCCCCTATTGTAAAATATAAGGATATTATAAGTCACCAAGGAGTTCCACAACTTTTATAAAGGTCATGGAACTCCGAGGTTACTTCTAATATCCTCATTTTTTCCAACAAGGGGTACTTTATTTATTATAATACACAAGCTTTAGTGACAAAAATGACATCACTACTCACAGTTTATAACCGATGACATCACTAGTCACCGTTTATAAGGATATCATTTACAAGATATTCATGGCTTTTGTATATTATATGTATTTATCAGACATACAAATACTGACCAATACAAGAAGTAAAGTATAAAGGGTCCTGACCATTTTAAACATTTTCAGGACACTCCCAGGTACACGATCACACACCCCAAACCACCCAAGTCCCCATCTACTGCCCTTTCTGGCCTGCAAATGTGGAATGCCCTACCTAAAAAGTTGTTACAGTGTAGGAATGGGGGTCCAGGGACCACTGCGGTTGCTGCGTCAGGGGACCCACAAACTCCCCACCTTAGTTGCAACTCCCTGCCCCGTGTTTTTTTTCTTGACATGATGCAATTGGGGCAGGTAAAGGAGGCCAGGGAGCTGCGTGGGGAGCAGTTCTGGGTTGGGGGGGGTCCACCGGGTTTTTTCCCTGGTTTGGCTGGCTCAGTGTGACCCTGAGAAAATTATGAGGCCAGTTTAGGTCAGGTGAATATAAGGCCAGTTACACATGGGGCATTTTGTCCACCGCATCCAAACTGGCAGAAAACAGCAATGGGGAAAAAACAAACTGCTTACATATTACTGAATGTAAAGTGACCTGTCTGAGTTGGTGACAGGTGGAGCCAAGCTCCACCAACACTTAGGGGCAGATTTATCAAGGGTCGCATAATAAATTCGAAATCGAATTTTCAAGTTTCAAAATTCACACATTCGAAATTTAATCCCCCTATTCGAATGCAAATTTGAATGTGAGATTTATCACACCTAACAGCCCTAATTCAAATATTCGCCACCTAAAACCTGCTGAGTTCCTCCCAGTCGAATTGTGAGTATATTCGAATTAAAAAAAATTCACAAGAATTCAAAATTCGACCTTTGATAAATGGGCCTCCCAGTCGTGTCCCCACAGTGGTGCCCTGTTTGCCAATAGCCTACAGAGTAGTGAGGTATTAAAGGGCAAGTCAACGTAATTGCCTAATTAAAAGAAAACAACTTTACAATATACATTTATTATACATTTTCAATGCTTTTAAAGTTATTTGTAAAAACATTTGCTGATGAAAGCAGCATTTGCTTAAAGTAGACCTGTCACAAAAAGCTGTATATTAAGGGGCCGATTCACCAAGGGTCAAATATCGAGGGTTAATTAACCCTCGATATTCGACTGGGAATTAAAATCCTTCGACTTTGAATATCGAAGTCGAAGGATTTTAGTGCGAACAATCGAAGGAATAATCCTTTGATCGAACAATTAAATCCTTCGAATCAAACGATTCGAAGGATTTTAATCCAACGATCGAAGGAATATCCTTCGACCTTCCCCATAGGCTAACATTGACTTCGGTAGCTTTTAGATGGCGAACTAGGGGGTCAAAGTTTTTTCTTAAAGAGACAGTACATAGACTATCGAATGGTCGAATAGTCGAATGATTTTTAGTTCGAATCGTTCGATTCGAAGTCGAAGGTCGAAGTAGCCCATTCGATGGTCGAAGTAGCCAAAAAAAACACTTCAAAATTCAAAGTTTTTTAACTTCGAATCCTTCACTCGAAGTTAGTGAATCGGCCCCTAAACGTCCTTTTCAAATTAAACATGACTCCAAATTCTTATTTTTATTAAAGTGACACAGCTGTTGTAACCTAATTTAAAAATCTCTGCTGTCAATCAAATGTTGCCTGCCCCTCCTCTATGTCTTAGGCACTTCCTAGATGTCACTGCTCTCCCCAAATTCCTCGTTCTCTTCACGGTTTAATTGTGTAGCCACGGCATGGGGATGGATATCAGGTCCCCCATTCTGGTGCACAAACAAGATTCACACAAACATGATACAAGGCTTGTCTTAATAACAGTGTCCCCAAAATGGCTCCTGCCTGCTTGTTATAGTTATGAGTTCCCAGACTGATGGAAACAAGATTCAAATAATTTATACAGTGTAATTAAAGTTCATTTGGCTTGACTAACATTATAAAATAGAATTTGTATTATTTGTATTGGGTGACGGGTCCCCTTTAACTCCTGGTTGTTGCAAAAATCTTTGTCCCCCGAGTCTGTTAATCAGCTGCCTTGTCTTACAGTATATCAACAGTCTGAGCCACCAGGAATAGAAAAAGAACAGACAAAACACTACTTTTAACAGCAACACATATATCATAGAAAATTTGTACTGAATGTTTATTGCAAAGTTGCTTAGAATTAGGTTTTCCTTTATTAGACAACATTTTTTTTTTTCGGGTTGACATTCCCTTTAAACAAAACAGCTGTCAGGATATTTATGGTTGAGCCATCCTTTGCATTGGGCAGGAGCGAGTAGACTTTAACAATGCAAATATGGCAGAAAACTAATTCTCATTCTAAGCTTGTAAAGTCTTGTCAAAACAACAAGCGGGACGCATTCATAACAGATCCTCACCTGGCAGCAATATTGGCACTTGCACAGGGCATAGCAATTCAATCTTTAACTTTCTGTTTAAATTACACACAAGATCATTTCCTTCGGCCAAGATTCTGATTAACCAGAGACTCATCTCACTCGCATTAAATACATTCTCTCCTCCAACTAAACAGGGCGTTATTCATCACTAAAATCTAATGATAAAAAAAAAAACCTGATAGGTTTCTCTGATCCTACTACTGATTTGCTCTGGACATGCTTCATTGATTCTCACGGCTATTAGGGTTATCACAGGGCATAAACTTTGGCTTATGTGGCAAATTTCCTAAGAGAAGATCACTCTTATGGCCCTTCTGCTGAGTATTATACCAAGGCCAACCAGTCCCAATCTTCCGCTTATACAGTAGTTCCAAGTCAAATGGAAGAAGCACAGTATAAAATGTATGACAGCATATATTTACTCTACAGTCATATTTCTTCACCTTACAAACACCTTTGTCAATTCAATTGTTTTTAGATTGTTCACCATAAACAAAGACTTTTTTCAATTACTTTCTATTATTCATTTTTTACTGTTTTCCGAAAATGTAAGTTTAATTTTCGTGTCTCTAGTGTTTCAGTCTGGCACCTCAGTGATCCAGGAGCATCTGAAATGTTACAATTTGCTCCATTTAGTTGATACAATTAGTTGATACATTTATCAGCAGTATCTGTGGAATATTAGCAACTATTGTATCAATTCTAAGAGCTGCCTTTAAAGGATAAGTAAACCTTTAAAATAAGTGAATGTAAAATCGATGAGGGGGTTACTCTAAGCACTTTTGAAATTTACATTCATTATTTATTTATTTTTAATTCCGAGATATTAAAGGATGCATGTACTGTTAATATGAATGAATTTTATTACAACAGCGCCACCTGCTGGTCATTTACGAACCAGTCTGACCAGCAAGTAGTCAAGGAAGAAGTTGTCAGGAGAAAGAAAGAGGCTGCTCTGATGTTCTCCTGCTTATGAATAAAATTAGAAACCTTTCTCAAATCTTTCCTAAGCAGAAGAACATCAGAGCAGCCTCTTTCTTTCTCCTGACAACTTCCTTGACTACTTGCTGGTCAGACTGGTGGGGAAATGACCAGCAGGTGGTGCTGTTGTAACACAATTCATTCATATTAACAGTACACGTATCCCTTAATATCTTGGAATTAAAAATAAATAAATAATGAATGTATATTGCAAAAGTGCTTAGAATAGTCCCCTCATCAATTTTACTTTCACTTATTTTAAAGGTTTACTTATCCTTTAATGAAACGCAAGGGGTTCTGCTCAGCAGGGACACATATAAGAAATGTATCAATTGAAGGGGTTATTTAGTAAAGTCAGAATGCCAAAAACTTAAAAAATTTTAGTATTTTTTAACTATAAAATCCTAATTTTTAGTGGAAAAAAAAAGACTCAAATTTTTCGAGATTTATTATACCCAGAGGATGGAAAAAGTCTGCATCCTAAAATCCGGAATCTCAGTCCTACCAAATTTGTATATAAGTCAATTGGAGAATCTCTATCTTATTTGGAAGTTTCTGTGGTCTGTGCAGAAATTAGCCTGAAAATCCGACTATTAAATTCTGACTGTTCGGGAAAAAGTCCGAAAAATTCGAGAGATTCGGGAAAAAAATTATATGATTCGATTTTTCGCACTTTTTTTTGTTCCCGATCCGATAAAATCTGGATTTTTTAATAATAAATAAGGTCGAATTGTGGATTCTAGTTTGGTCTGACTTTTTTCATTAAAATAGATAAATTTGGACTACCTCTTCGATAGGAGGATTCAATTTTGGGCTGCTTCTTAGTGTTTATCATCCGCAGGATTAAAATGAACCAGAGTATTAATATTTCGAGGGACTCAGCCCTCTATCTCTTTAGCCTCTCTTGTTAAGGAATCAATATCTTCTAAAATAAATACATCTTCATATTCCCAAAGCACTTTACTTCCTCAGGAGACAGATGAGAATTTCTAATTTTATTTTTTTCAGGATTGAGAAGATTCTTCCCTCTTCTCATGTACGATTCTTGACAGAGAGGGAAATGGGGACTGTTCTTCTTTGAAGTACCCCACTCTTGCTTTTATTTTTAGAATCAGCAGCAGAAGGGCCTTTCCTTTCCCCTTAAAGGGCACCAATCATGACCAAAATCATTTACTAAGTAAATACACTATGTGAAAGTTCAAGAAATCCGATTTTTAAAACAGTTAGAATTGTTTGTATAATGTAAATGATCAGCTCACTATTCCTTCTGCAAGATCTCCCCTATCTCCACTGCAGTTCTAGCTGAGGCAGGCATCTTGGATTTCACTGGCTCCACCTACCTATATCTTCCCAGCGAACTGCAGCTCTGAAATCTCGCACATGCTCAGTTCAAATTCCTTGCTTGCTTATCAACCCTTCTAAGCTATTTTCAAATCAGCCAAACCTGTGTGTTAGCTGCTGTACAGTAGTGCTGCCACCTGCTGGAAGTTAGTAGGTGGCAGCACTTCTAGTGGATACTTCTAGTGGAGGAGTTTACTAAAACAAGGCATTCTGGGTAGAATACTCAAAGCAGTGTTACAATCTGAGCATGCTCCTGAAATTTGCATATTAGAGTCTCTGTTAGAGTCTCAATATGGCCTCCCTCAGTGAAAGAACCCATTTGACAAAGTAAGGGATTTTTTTAAAACCTGCAGTTTTTTCAAAAAACTATATATGTAGTTTGATTAAACGTGTTTAGCTTGTACTGGTCAGATTGTCAATATGTGTTTGATTTTGGCTGTGATAGGTGCCCTTTAAGGTGGCTATACACGCTAAGATCCGCTCTTTTGGTGAGGATGCCAAATGAGCGGATCTTTCCCCTATATGCCCACCAACAGCAGGGCAATATCAAGTTATTTAGAACATTTGGCCCTAGGGCCGAACCATTGCATTACAGCGAAGAGAATGGGCCCTGATGGGATGAGGACCGCATTAACTAGCCAATATCTTGGCCAGATAGTGATCTGGGAGACCCATCGGAAGCCCCCATACAGATAAGCTGCTGAATCGTCTAAAGGTCTGATATTGGCAGCTTTAATCTGCCCGTGTATGGTCATTTTTATTGTCATTAACCTCAAATGTAAAGCACATACTTAAGATGTCCATACACATAGAATCGGCAAACGAGCGGATATCTCCTTGGTATGCCCACCTTGTGGCGGATGATATCAGGCTGATCCAACTGTGGGCCCAATGATCGGATCATAATGAAAGGAATACAGGCAGTCAACAATCCAATGGGATTTTTAAACCTGTCTGATGAACACCTGGCCGACTTTTGGCCACATATCGATCGGGGAAGCCCGTCGGAGGACCCCATACATGGGCCAATAAGCTGCGGACTCGGTCTGTAGGCAGCTTTTATCGACCCGTGTATGGCCAACTTTAGGCTAAACAAGTGGCATAAAACTAGACAGAAGGCAGGCACACACACACAGTGCAACAACCCCCTTGCCTACAACACAGCAAACCTGCACCAACAAAACCAGCAACAACAAATCAGCGCCAACCCCCATTGCCTGTGACACCCCCTACTTCAAGACCAATCTCACCTCCCTGCTTTATACCTTGAGGGGAGCACAACCAGGTCTACTCAAAAATAACCTTCTGTGAAAAGCTGTAGTCCCTATGAAGACATGCAAAAACACCACAGATTACCCCATAACAGAATAAAGGGTGTGTCAGAAGTAAGCAGCAGAAGCCATTTTGTTTAGGGGCACAACCATTATAGTTGTCCTGGCTACAAACATATCCAGCTAGGACAAGGTTTGGGACAGGCTGGGAATGGTTCTGATTAGTGGTGTCTTTATCCTACTTATAGAAGGGAAAGCATCTCATGGTTAGTACAGCTGCCAGAGACATAAGGGAAAATGAAATAACTCCTTAAAAACCAACTATGAATTTTACAAAAATGTGCAAAGGAATAAGAGTAATTTGTAATCTAAATAGAGTCCTTCCAGCGTAAAACATCTGCCAACATGGCGGCCTTCTGGAAAGTATTAACTATCCTAAAACTAATCATTTCAGCTGGCAACGAAAATAATTCTTCAGACGCTAAATCCCCGTGATTATAGCAAATTGTTGACTTTTGGTCGTTTCTTTGAATGAATCCACTGATTAAACCTCTGCAGCTGAATAATGTTTTTTCTATGGTATTTCTTGAATCGCACCAAGTGAAAGTTTAGCTTTGCTTGCCCAGAGCAAAAAAAAAAAACGTCTTTTGTTTGTGGAGAGAGCGAGCGGCCACAACGAGAGGGGCAGTGAGATGTGTCAATGCCGGAGCCATTTTTCCTGTTACACTTTGTGGTTTTCCTGACAGAGGGAACATCAAACATGCTTGCATGAAGTTTAACATCCTTATTCAGGACATTAGACGTAATGTACTTGAAATTATAGACAAAACCACAAGTGCAGGGATGGAGGCAGCAGTAGAAAAGAACCGCATTCCTTCACAAGCATATAAATGAATTGTATGCCGAAAAATTTTAATGACGCAGCATCAACAAACCTTATATTAGATGCATTAACCTGTAGGTAATAGAAGAACATGAAGACGCCTGCTCTCTCATAAACCCAACTGAAAACTGGTCAGGCATTTAGTTACAATGATTCCAGCAAAAGTAACAAGAGCCACCTACCTACATGTTAAATGTGCCTTATAAACTAATACTAGTTTATGTATCATCCCCGTAGAAACTTTACTTTATGACTCATGGTAACTTCAAAATACCATTATTTAGCAAAATAACACATGCATGCGTTTTTAAAGGGGTTGCTCACCTTAAAAATTTAATTTTATAGTATGGTGTAGGCACAATTATTTGTGAATTCGGCATGATTTGGATTCAAGGAGGCTAAACATTAATTACCCTAGCAAACCAGCAGCGGTTCTGCAAGATACGTAGCAGAGGACCTTAAAAAAAAGCAACATTTAAAATATAAAAGCAACTCAACTCGATCTGTTTTTCGTTGCTGGGGTCAGAGAACCCAACAGCCATTTTCGGTTCAGGCAAAAAAAAAAAAAGGTGTCCTAACCCCACTGCCCTACTTCTCATTTTAAAACCAGGTACAGAAAACAGGGCAGTTTGGGGGGGGGTGCCCGGTTGCATGGAGCTCTGGAGGAAGCTAAGTAATTAAATATAGTTTTGTACTTCTTGAAAAATTTCCTTTAAACAGGTTTATCTATAACAGTAGAAGTTTGCAGACAGTCAACGTCAATTTTTTAAAAATGTATGACTCTGCGATTAAAGAGGTTGTTCACCTTCAAAAAAAAAAAAAAATATATATATATATATATATATATATAATACACAAAAGCCATGAATATCCTGTAAATTATATCCTTATAAACGGTGAGTAGTGATGTCATCAGTTATAAACGGTGAGTAGTGATGTCATTTCTGTCACATGACTTACTAAAATTTGTGTATTATAATAAATAAAGTACCCCCAGTTGTAAAATATGAGGATATTAGAAGTTACCTCGGAGTTCCATGACCTGTATAAAAACACTCGGCCTTCGGCCTCGTGTTTTTATATGGTCATGAAACTCCTCGGTAACTTATAATATCCTTATATTTTACAAGAGGGGGTACTTTATTCACTATATATATATATATATATACAATATCAAAACAGGGGGGTTGTGGGAGCACTCTAAAGGCTTTAAAGTATATATATATATAAGTGAAAAAACAGCGTTCAACGGACATTGATTACAGGTAATGCTAAAATGCACATAAAATATAAAACAAGTTAGGGACCGCCATTCGGGGTTTACCTTGACGTGGTATGGTGGCTTATCAATTTTATGATCATAACTTTGTAACAAAATAACCCCTGTTTTGGGTACATATGCAATAGCATTTATTATACATATATATATATATATATATATATATATATATATATATATATATATATATACTTTAAAGCCTTTAGAGTGCTCCCACAACCTCCCTGTTTTGATATTATATATATATATATATATATATATATTTCCACAAAATCCCAGCACTCACGGTAAAAGGTCCTCACGTTGCCTGGGTGCACGCCTCACAAAAGCTGCATACAATCCTCTCCAAAAGAAGCCGCACTACTCAGGACTTATTGCAAAGTGATGCGTTTATTAGAAAAACTAATGTTTCGGCTGCAACATCAGCCTTTGTCAAAGTTACATACATACAAACAAATTACCCTTAAATACTCAGGTTCTGGCGCGAAAACCCAAGAACCCTCCCTGTTGTGACGTGTTCGAACGTATCACCAATGTTAAATGATTTTCATCATATCCCTAATTGCCAAAAGTTCACAGGCAGTCATAAAATGTTAACAGTGTAGTCCCGTAGTTACATAAATTGCCAAATGGCAACAAACGTATCTTATTCGCAACTAAGTAACAAACAAGCCATCTGATCACAAACCGCTACTTTTAAACTGATCCACCTAGATGTTGCTGGTCATTTCCGTAGTGCTCATACATGTAAACCTGTAGAAAAAAAATGTATTGACGACTTCAATTAGTCTAGTGCCAAGAGTGGGCTTACAGCGAGGAGGTATGCCCACTCTTGGCACTAGAGTTAGTTTCATTCCACATAATATATACTGTATAAAAACATATATTTCCTGATCCGGGCACACTTTCACTCTTTAAAATAGGGATGCACCAAATCCAGGATTCGGCCTTTTTCAGCAGGATTCAGATTCGGCTGAATCCTTCTGCCCGGCTGAACCAAATCTGAATCCTAGTTTGCATATGCAAATTAGGGGTGGGGAGGGAAATCACATGACTTTTGTCGCAAAACAAGTAAAAAATGTTTTCCCCTTCCCACCCCTAATTTGCATATTCAAATTAGGATTCGGTATTCGGACAAATCTTTTGTGAAGGATTCGGGGGTTCGGCCCAAATTGAAAATAGTGGATTCAGTGCATTCCTACTTTAAAAGGATGACTACTGGGCACATTGATGAAATATCGAATGCAAGAATCCTGAAGGATTCCTGGCAGTTCAGTATATTTTCACATTTCTTGAAGTTGCAAAACCAGTTATTTGTTTACTTTTATTGCTTTATAAATATTTTGACCAGATTTTTAAATCAAAGGGGAATGCCGGCTTCCAAACCAAAATTTGATAAAGAGGCCACATAACACAGAAACCCCTAATATACCCATCACAGTTACCTGTTTCTTCAAAAAGTATAAATAAATGCCATTTTCTATGCTGAAATCCAGCTGTGTAACAGTTCTTCTCTTTCTGCATCATTTGAAATCCTGGCAGGGAAGGAGGGACTAAACACTGATGTTACAAATTGTAATAACTTCTCCACAGCTTACAGACAGCATGCAGGAACTACCTAACCCACAATGCATTGCACTGGGATGTTCTGTTCCTTATTGATATCACATGTGCAGGGAATTGTGGAGTTTGCAGGATGCAGGCTGAGGACAGATGGCTTTTGATACAAAGTAACAGTAGTCAGCCAGCTCAGCAAAGCAGTCAGACAGCTCAGCTTGAGAGCAGGGAGCTAGGCTTAGGTAACTCTTCAAAACCATTACAAATCATGAAAAGTCTGCATATTGTTTAATTGATATATATTGTAAAGTTGTTTGAAATTATGTTTACTTTTCAAAAAGCTCATGTTTTATGTTGTGTTTTGTGTAGTTCCCCCTTTAAAAAAAACCAAAAACTAAAGTTAGTCATATTGCCACTAGGGGGAGACTTCAATGAAAACAAACAATATGGAACACTGTGCTGCTAAAATACTTGGAAATGAGCTCCCTCAGCATTCTGGTTACTCCTCTCTTAATAAACCTTCCATAGTTTCTTAGCACTATAGAAATACATACTGTTTAGATTGACACTGCATGCGCCAGCCCTAAAAATACCACCACTATCAAAACTACCACGTGTGCCCAGAAATAGTGTAGACATATGACATGCCTCAGATTAAGGGGAAACTAGAACAAAAATGTCATAAGTCTGAATCAGACCCCACGGTGTTCTTTGGTGCTGCCATAGACAGCTTTACAACCCGGTTACATCTACAATGTTTCTTCTAAAAATTCAAGCTTTGAGGCTTTATCTCGGAAGCACAGGAAGGTAAACACTCTATGTCAGTAGCACCAATCGAAAGTCTTTGCATTGCACTTATATTTGTTAAAAGGAATAAGTTCTGGTATAGAAAATATTTGGAGAAAATCGAAGGGTGCAATACATTCCTAAACATGGCTGGAGTGTAAGTATGCTAGGGTTTTTGAATGTCAAGTAAAAAAAGAATTTACGATGACCACATAGTGTGTTAATCAAAACATCTTGGTCAGTAGAATACTTGCTGCCCCATGAAAGGGCATGTCAGAATTATAAGGAAATTAACCTTAACGTACAACATAAAAGTATGAAGATCCTCAAGGGTCAAACTGAGCACCTAAGCGTAGCTACAATGTGATATACTGTAAATATGTAATGATTTATGACCATTCATTTGATGCACTCTGTGATTTAAGAAGAGAAAATTTAAAATCCATTCGTGCTATATGTGCATGTAATTTCAATTGAATCAACAATTTCCTTGTGTTTTATGCAGGGAAAGTCAAGGCTTCTGGAAGACCCTACCAACTACTCATTCAACCATAAGGTATTGGACTTGTTCTCCAGAATGCTCGGAACCTGGTGTGTTTCCGGATAACGGATCTTTCCGTAATTTGGATCTTTATACCTTAAGTCTACTAGAAAATCATGTAAACATTAAATAAACACAAAAGGCTGGTTTTGCTTCCAATAAGGATTAATTATATCTTAGTTGGGATCAAGTACAAGCTGCTGTTTTAATATTACAGGGAAATCATTTTTAAAAATTTGGATTGTTTGGATAAAATGGAGTACACGGGAGACATTCCGTAATTCAGAAAATTCTGAATACAGGGTTTCTGGAAAACGGATCCCATACCTGTATTTAAAATTTATTTAAATTGCTAGGTTTTTCTAGGGTCGACCTTTACCAACCACCCGGTTTTATTACAATATTAAAATAGTCTGGTCCCATCACTTTCAACGATGGAATATTTTTAAGCATTAAAGGCAAAATAAATGCAGTTGAGATGAAGAACTCACTTGTGTATTTAACTGGGTATGCCGGATCCTAACCCTCGAGTATTAATAACTCAGCTCCTAAGAGTTCAGATTTGGAGTGACTAAACACTTCAAATCCAAATTTTCCATAAGTGCAGAGGATTTAGCCAAATGTAAATTCCGAGCATCCTTCACAGTGCTGACTGTGGTACCTGGGGCACAAAAGCTTATCTGTAGGGCTTGCCCCACTGCCTATGGCCCATGTTCACCCTGGCCAACACCCCTCTTCAACATTTAGTTCCATGATCCAAAAGGACTGGTGGTAAATAGGCAGTTAGCAGGATAAGACCAAATCCGACCAGGATTTTTCTTGGTACCCTTTTGGACCAATCTGCCCCAGATCCTTAAAGGGATTCTGTCATGATTTTTATTATGTAGTTTTCATTTCTAAATTACACTGTTTACACTGCAAATAATTCACTCAACAATATAAAATGTCATCCTTGAACCAACAAATGTATTTGTTTTAGTTGTAATATTGGTGTGTAGGTGCATATCAGGTCATTTTGCCTGGTCATGTGATTTCAGAAAGAGCCAGCACTTTAGGATGGAACTTCTTTCTGGCAGGCTGTTGTTTCTTCTACTCAATGTAACTTAATGTGTCACAGTGGGACCTGGATTTTACTATTGAGTGATGTTTTTAGATCTACCAGGCAGCTATCTTTTGCTAGTGAGCTGCTATCTGGTTACCTTCCCACTGTTCTGTTGTTAGGCTGGGGGGGGGGGGGAGGGAGGGGGTGATATCACTCCAACTTGCAGTACAGCAGTAAAGAGTGACTAAAGTTTATCAGAGCCACATGACTGGGAGCAGCTGGGAAACTGACAATATGTCTAGCCCCATGTCAGATTTCAAAATTAAATATAAAAAAATCTGTTTTGTTCTCTTTTGAAAAACAGATTTCAGTGCAAAATTCTGCTGGAGCAGCACTATTAACTGATGCGTTTTCAAAAAAACATTTTTTCCAATGCCAGTATCCCTTTAACATGTAATGCATGTATAGGAACTCACCAAATAGGTTTTACTCATTCATCTGCAATGCTGCTCCTCAACTGGCACAATCCTCCTCCCATCCCTCATATTGGAGCAAGGAGACATATTGTTTGAAAAACAAGAATGTGCCAGTGCATTATTTCTACTCTTTTACATATAGAAGTAATGGGCTTTAAAAAGTTGCAGTTTGATTTATTGAAACTGTTTGCCTACTGTTCCACTTCCTGCTGTCTCCTTTCCGAGGCCATGTAAGGGAGCTGGCAAAACTGAGTACACTGCACTGTCGGATAGGAACCAATCAGCAACTAGGCTGACCTGATAGGGAACTGAAGCTTGTCTTTGCTTGTGTGTCTGCGGGGCTGTGATTGGCTATCCCCCTCCTACTGTGCTTTTAGGACACGGCCAGCTCTCATTTAAAACTTGGACAGCTACTGTAGCATATCTATAGAGTGCTCCAATGAACGGGGCATTTACATTTTCTTTTATTAATTCTTAGCCCAAAGTAAAATCCGCATTGTATATTATTCATTATTGGCTCTAAGATTCAAGGGTGTTTAATTTATCTTTAAGGGGAGGGTGAATTACCAAAACTCATAGCAACCAATCAGAAGTCTGCTTCAGCTGCTTTCTTAGTTTAGCTGACTGCTGTTACATTGCTCAGGGTTTCAAACCTGAAATAGACGTACTCAATGTGTGAAAAAAAAGTAAGAATAAATTTTCCTCTTAAAATAACTTCACAACCTTTAGGTGGCCATAGACGTAACAATTACGATCAAGGGCACCCAATAAAAATTTTCTGTCCAGCCCGATCGATCGACGATATCCAAGTCTTCTGCCGATACTGGTCGGCTCATTTCTCACCATACACGCACCGGATATCGTAGGAAAATTATCTGTACGTCTTTAGAAAACTTACGTTTAAGGGAACTACACACATGGTGGACAAGTGCTTGCCACTTGTCTTCAAGTGTATCTCACCTCCAGCTACAGGTTTGGGGTGATGCCCCTGGGCCACTCATCTAATATGTGAGTGTGTTCCCCCTTTACTACAATCATGCCTATTTAAAGCATCAGCGAACCTGGAAGCGTGGGACCTGGGGTTCATACACCCGAGTCATTGTGGATTAGGGGTAAACGAGACGCTACTTTTGGAGCAGTAATCGCTATGTTATTTTGAAGGATTCTATTTTAGAGACCATAGAACCAAAAGAATTTAATAATAGCGGTTCGCCACCTTTATAAAAGGAATAAGGCCCAGATAGATTGGTTTGGTTAATTGCTAAAAAATATATAGCCACATAAGGGGATTTACTGGACCAAGACAAAGAGGCTTTTGTTCATCTTTTTAACATCAGCAAAGTACCATGGAATATGTCAGCACTATATATATATATATATATATATATATATATATATATATATATATATATATATATATATATATATATATATATATATATATATTTATTTTTTTTATTTTTTTTTTTAATTTATTTATTTATTTATTTTTTTTAAGGGACATCATTTATTTTCTTGGTATAAAAAAACCACCACATTGCACAATACCATGGGGGCTATACTGTCATGGGAAAACTTTTTTTTTTTTTTTTTCAAAATGCATCAGTTAATCCCGCACTGAAACCCATTTTTCAAAAGAGCAAACAGATTTTTTTATATTCAATTTTGAAATCTGATATGGGGATAGACATATTGTCAGTTTCCCAGCTGCCCCAGTCATGTGACTCGTGCTCTGTTAAACTTCGGTCACTCATTACTGCTGTACTGCAAGTTGGAGTGATATCACCCCCTCCCTCCCCCCCAGCAGCCTAACAACAGAACAATGGGAAGGTAACCAGATAGCAGCTCCCTAACACAAGATAACAGCTCCCTGGTACAGCACTTGATAGTAAAAGCCAAGTCCCACAGAGACTGATTTGGAGAAAAAACAGCCTGCCAGAAAGTAGTTCCATCCTAAAATGCAGGCACAAGTCACATGACTGGGGCAGCTGGGAAACTGACAATATGTCTAGCCCCATGTCAGATTTCAAAACTGAATATAAAAAAAATCTGTTCGCTCTTTTGAGAATTGGATTTCAGTGCTGAAGTCTGCTGAAGTAGCACTATTAACTGATGCGTTTTGAAAAAAACATGTTTTCCTATGACAGTATTCCTTTAAGCATTTTATTTGCTCCCGGTGTCTAATAAGTGTCAGCTTGGTTTTAGCACATAAGGAAGAATGTTTATTGCTGCATATTAATTGCGCATGTTAATAAAAGCTTATTTCATTTCATTTTAAATTAATTTAATTTCACACAGATCTTAAGCAACACAAGTCTCCTTATTGCCCCTACTAATATGCTCTGGCATCATCTGCATTGCCATCCGGATGGAAACGGCAATACTTCATATAAGTCACATACAGTCACATAAAGCATAAAGTGATGCCTTGGGACGTGTGACTCCTTCAGTTCACTGATGTGTTAAGACTGTGGAAGGACTAATTAATGCATAAACAGCTCTAGTTAGAGTGAGGGTGACAGAGTAAATGCTGTGAAATTACAGTGTCCAATGCCTAGGAAAGGATCCGCTTAACAGCAGAAATTAAGCAGGATAAGTCATGAGAAACCATGATGGACAGAAGAGTCATGGGCACCCACATAAAGGAGAAGCAAAGAAAGAAGCTTAAAAGGCTACTCAGCTCTTGCAATTTACTCTTTAGATATTATGAGAGGTCAACCCAAAAGGGGATGCAAATCCAAAAAATTCAGCTGTGCCGAAAGAAAAAAACGCTCATTCTAAGTAACTTTCTTTTACAGGTATGGGATCTGTTATCCGGAAACCCATTATCCAGAAAGGTATATTTATCAACGAGTGAAGTTAGAGATCATCACAGTCCACTAGAGTGAAATTCCACCCCGCTCCGTTACTTTCTATGGGATTTTTAAAAGAGTATTCATCAATTGGTAAAAGTGAAAGTTCATACTTTGATAAATACACCTTTCAAAATCCCATAGAAATGTATGGAGAGTGGCGGAATTTCACTCTAGTGGACTGTGACGACTTCACTCTTTGACAAATATTTTTAAAATTGATTTCCATTTTCTCTGTAATAATAAAACAGTAGCTTGTACTTGATCCCAACTAAGATATAATTAATCCTTAATGGAAGCAAAACCAGCCTATTGGGTTTATTTAATGTTTACATGACTTTCTAGGTATGAAGATCCCTTATCCGGAAAACCCCAGGTCCTGAGCATTCTGAATAACAGGCCCCATACCTGTACACATTTCCAACAGTTTTAAAGTAATTTGTAAAGTTAAAAAGATGCCTTGAAGGGGGACTTTATGTGAAAAAGTAAGAAAATCACTGATCTAGGCCAATCTGCACCTAACAAAGTTACACACACACAAAACATTAAGGGGTATATTTATCAAAAACTGAAGTTGGAGATCGCCACAGTCCTCTAGAGTGAAATTCCGCTACTCTCCATGAATTTTGAAAGGTGCATTTATCAAAGGATGAACTTTCCCCCATTGATAAATACTCTTTTAAAAATCCCATAGAAATGAATGGAGAGTGGCGAATTTCACTCTAGAGGACTGTGGCGATCTCTCTAACTTCACTTTTTGATAAATATACCCCTAAGTTCCTATAATATCCAGATTGTTTACCCCAAATCGAACCCTGACAGGCCTTCAGGAAAATCTAAGGATTCCCAATTCTGGAATATTCAGCAAACATGTGAACAGAGGACAACCAGGGGGCTGTTTTATTGGGTGTATTTTGGCCAGAGCACCCCTTAACTGGGCTAGTAATGAGAGTAACTGGATTCTGGGACCAAAAGAGGATGACAATGGGGAAAGAATTGGGGTATGTTACCTTGTCAGCATATGTTAATTGGAGGAATGATATGCAGGGTAGAATTATCATTTTGCAAGTCAGGGCTTCAGGACAGTCCAAGTTATCAATGTTCATCTTATACCTTATATATACAGTATATATATAAATCTTATGGTGTGTATGTATCAGCCATTACATTTAAATCAGAATGTGTTGGACTAGGGGTGTCCAGGGTCCGGGTCCCACCGCCACACAAACATACCAAACAAACTATACTTGTTAGTCCAATTAACAGATAGAGTTGTGTATTTTGCTTTCACGCTTCTTCCTGTTAGAGCTGCAGTATTTCTGGTCAGGTGATCTCTGAGGCAGCACACAGACCATCACAAAATGGTGGTTCAAGGCAAGAGATGTAAAAGGGCAATATTTACTTGCAATATTTTCCCAAGTATTCATTTTGGGGGTATAGTATTCCTTTAAGCAGCCTATATAGGCCTCTGTGTTTACTCATTAGCATCCCACCCTCTCGCTTGCTCTTGGCATCTTCTTTTTTATACTGTCGGACAATATTTCACCCACCCTATGGCTGCGTTTCCTTCCTTCCTCCTGTTAAACACCTGCCATAACATGATTCACTAGAGTCTATCCACAGCTTCTCCGCAGATTTTATATAATTGCACTCTCCAGTTGGCGTCTCTATGGCCCCCACGTAGAGATACAAACCCTTCCGACAGTTGCAATTCTGCATTATACGACACTTTATCGGACTGACAACTAAGGGCCCTCGCTACCACTTCCAAGGTGAAGAGAAAAAAAAAAGAAGGCTAAGGGCACACAGACGAATAATAGAGCAAATGATTCTGCTTGCAGCCTGGATAGGTGGATATCTAAATAATACATGCTTTATAAAAAAAGATGCTTAAAAATCCAGGAACAAGATCTACAGGGTCAGACCTACAGGCTCTAGCAATTGTGGGTAAAATAATGGATATGCCTGACAAAGCCCCTGCGATGGAATCCGGTTACATTTCAGCACTCAAAGGGCTGATGCCTAGGGTTTCAAAGGAGATCTGAGCAGATTTATGAAGAACTGACGACACCCATTCGAGAAGCGCAGTTTCACCCTTAACAGCTCCTGTGTTTGAGCTCTTCACCCTACAGCTTGACAGTTCTCGTTGGTTTACAATGTACAGGCAGCCACAAGGATATCAGGGGATGCCGAGTGTAGTATAGATATGGGATCCATTATCCGGAAACCCTTTATGCAGAATGCCCAATGCTGTCTACCATAGACTCCATTATAATAAAATAATCCAAATGTTCAAAAAGTATTTCCTTTTTCTGTGTAATAATAAAACAATACCTTGTACTTCATCCCAGCTAAGATATAATTAATCCTTATTGGAAGCAAAATCAGCCTATTGGATTTATTTAATGTTTATATGATTTTCTAGTAGACTTGGTATGAAGATCCAAATTACGGAAAGATCCGTTATCCGGAAAACCCCAGGTCCCGTGCATTCTGGATAACAGGTCCCATACTTATAGTTCAACAGTAGCTTAAAATGCACCTTTTGTATGATATAGACAGTTATTTTCTAAAACAATTTGCAATTGAGCTTAATTTGTTTTTCATGTAGTTTTTGACAAACTTTTTTGATCAGGGGCTACCTGGTTAAATTTACCCTAGCAACCAAGAAGTGGCTTGAAAAGAAAGACTGATGTTTTTTGGCAGCCAGGGTTAGCATTTTAAATTGATAGCACAGGTCAATTTAAATTGGATGCTGAAAAAGAGGCAGATAACGCAAACGCTATTTTATAAAAAATAAACAAAAATGAAGACCAATGAAAAAGAATAAGGCATTCTATAATGTATTTAAAGGTGAACTAACTAAGGGTTACCGTTTAGTATGTTATAGAATGGCTAATACTAAGCAACATTTCAATGGCCTTCATTTTTTTCTTTTTATAGTTTGGAAATGATTCGCCTTCTTTTTCGGACTGCTTTCAAACAGGGTTCCCTGACCCCATATAAAAAACAAATGCCCTGTAAGGGAACACATGTATTGCTAGTGCTACTTGTCTTTCTATTCAGGCCTCTCCTTTTCATATTCCAGTATTGTATTCAAACCAATGCATGGTTGCTAGGTTAATTTTGATCCTAGCAACCGGATTGCTGAAATTGCAAACTGGAGAGCTGCTGAATAAAAAGCTAATTACATCAAAAAACACAAATAATATAAAACAAAAAAGGTACACAACCCGTTTATGATACAAATATCTAAGTAATCAAAAAGATTTTATCAAAAGCAACCAACATTTATTGTACAAGGACTAAATATAAAATGCAAAGGAACAAGAGCTTGGGCAATATAACATGACTTTATCCCTAATCATACACATTTTTTTCGATAATTGCCACTTATGCTGCATTTACTCTATTCGGGCACACACTTTGTTAATAGATAGATAAAAATATCAAAAGTATATTAAAATGAAACAATAATAGAAACAAATGAATCCATATCAAGAGCCATCAATATAAGACCCAAAACCATGTCGCAGAAACCGAAGCAAGCGTCTCGGTAAAACTGGCTCAAGCTTTTATGAAAGAGTAACAGCATCTTGTAACATTCACAGATCTATAGCATTCATTTTGAGAATCTGTCAGAAAGAGAGATCTAGAAATACCATGATTTCCTTCATTAATCTTACACTGGCTCGGTTAGGTGTGATTCCTTAAACAGGTATGGGACCTGTTATCCAGAATGCTCGGGACGGGTCTTTCCGTAATTTGGATCTTCATACCTTAAGTCTACTAGAAAATAAACGTTAAATAAACCCAATAGACTGGTTTTGCTTCCAATAAGGATTGATTATATCTTAGTTTTGATCAAGTACAAACTACTGTTTTATTATTACACAGAAAAAGGAAATCATTTTTAACAATTTGAATTATTTGATTATACTGGAGTCTACGGGAGATGGCCTTTCTGTAATTCAGAGCTTTCTGGATAACAGATCCCAGATATTATATCCCAGTCGTTGCGAATTCTCTCTTTCTGAGCTGCACTGCTTCTCCCAGTTTGATACAAAATGCAAAGTCAAATAGTGTTACTGTTATAAGGTTTGTTTATTGTTCATTTATGAAACAGCTAAAACATCACACAACTATGAGTACATTCGAATTTGCAGCATTGATTGGTTACAACATGAGCGGCCTGCTTCTAAGAGCTTACAATTTAACATGACAGTGAAGGTACAATATTTATTCTTACATGTATCTGTGAATGCTACAATATGCTCTTACACTAGGCATTACCTGGCATATTTAGACATCTGACATTTATAAAATGATACAAATAAATACAAGTTCTGCTAAGGTATCTATATCAAGCGCAGTACTTTGGGTTCTTACGGCTTTCTAAATGGGACCCCAAAACCCCATTGGCTTGACAAAAAGGGGTTTAAATTGCAGTAAATGTCCCTGCATTAACCAAGAGCCACTGCACCAGGAATAATGCATTCCATTTTATACGAGAACGGTGAAAATTGCATAATTTTTTTTTTTATATACAACGGTGGTCCCTAGAAGAACAAAAATTGATGTTAGTATAAGACACATTGAAAGCAATATAAGAAAACGTTCAATTTTGCCCCAGCTCATAAAACTCAATGCTCTGAGCAGACGGAGACACAGCACCGAACACTCTCCCTCTAAAGCCCACAAATCCTACTGCCTTGAAGTTGCTGTAAAGTCGAAGTAATTTAAGATTATTGCGTGAGACCAAAGGGCAGATGAAGCTTTTTAGAACCTTCATTTCGACGCTTAAAGCTGCTCATTACAGGGGGTTAAATGAGTTTCTCCAAAGACAAGTACTTAAAGTAGTTTAAATCAATCTCTGGCACGTTCTGAGAGCCGATAACATTATTTAAACTATATTTAAGTAAAACTATAAAAGACTAAGTAGAAAAATAAAATAAAAAGCTGGGCTATGTGAGACCTTAAAAATATAATAAAGCACCTAGAACATCATTCTGTACAAATGAACCCAACAAATAAATTAGGAACTTCGACAAAACTGCATTTTGCAAGCAGCTTTGAGAATTTGTGCAAATGATATATATAAATTCAATCTAATACAGGTAAAGGACTTGTTATCCAGAATGCTCAGGACCTTTCTGTAATTTGGATCTTCGTACTTTAACTCTACTAAAACATCATGTAACCATTAAATAAACCCCATAGGCTGGTTTTGTTTCCAGTGAGGATTAATTATATCTTAGTTGGGATCAAGTACAAGGTACTGTTTTATTATTACAGAGATAAGGAAATCATTCCTAAAAAATAAAACAGAGTCTATGGGAGAAAGCCTTTCCGTAATTCGGAGATTTCTGGATAACAGGTTTCCGGATAACTTCTACCATACCTGTACAGTCTTCCCTAACAGACTAGATAGCAGTATAAAATACACACATTGCGGCCATAGATAAACCTTAATATAACCATTTAAGCAGAACAAATATAAGAACATATCATGTGGGTACTGAATGAATAACGTAGACCATTTTTATTGCATTGTTATATTTGGATAAAACATGCACTTTATTGAATAAAAGACTCCATTCTTTAGCATACACAATTTTAGAAGAGCCTTAAATATTTACAAAAACAGTTGGGAAAAAAACAAACTTGCTACCACAAAAAAAAAAATAGAGGAAATGGTCTAAAACTGATAATTTCACATAATGTTTACACATTCAAGGGGAAAAAAGGAGAAATGATCTGGAAGAACAAGAGAATTCACAAAAAAAAAATTTGTAAACAGGGGAAAAAAATAAACACAACAACAAATCCAGCTAAAGTTTAACAACTGGCCACTGATTTGCAAGCTTATACCTTTGTTAAAATCACCACTACAAGGACCCAAAACTTGCCCAGTGACTGGAGACTCACAATAAAGAGAGGGCAAGACTGCAATGGCAGGAGAATTATATAGTTTTTTTGTTTTTTTTTGGAGTGACAAACATCTCACGGTTGTATGAACTGCTACAATCCATGTTTAATAACTCCGTGAAACTGTGCTAGGAATTCTGCACCTTCTATTCCTCCCCAACAAAAGAGAAGCATTTGTAAAAGCCCATTTGTGCATAAGTGAGCTTGTGGGCTAGCTAGCCCCAGAGCCTGCACACAGCCTGTTCTTGACAAGCCTTTCTTTGATCTCCATGGCTCTCCATAATCTAGGCTGTCAAGGTTCACTCGTTGGAGGCTGTTTACATTACTTTCCCCCAAAAAAAAAGAGATTCTTCCCCCCCCCCTCGTTCTCTGACAATGACTAATCTAGAGCCTACAAAAAAGGAAGGAAAAGAAAGAACACTTCAACTGCCAGACATTAAACCTTCAATACTTTTATTTTCTGATTTACTTGGCAACCCACACATTTTACACAAGGACTGTTTTACTGAATGACTTGGATTTCTGCACCAAAGCAAGATTTAATATATATATATATTATAAATACAGTTAGAAAATTATAATTATACACACCTTGTCGAAGTCTGGAAGACTCAAGCGCAAAAACTAAACTTTTGATTATATTTTTCCTTCCATCTTTTAAAACCAGGATAAAGGCATTTATTCCCCAGCCTAGAAAGAAAAATATTCCATCACTCAGAATGTTATTGTTTGCGGGAGACTGAAAACTTCATTTAGTGGGACATGCATGTTCCAAAGGCAACATCATAAATGCCAGGTGTCTGTGGGCACCTTATCCAATGGTATTCAGACTTATTAAACTCTGCTCTGAAAGCACAAAGAAATAAACTAGAAGGCGTATTTGGACTCTTTGTGCTCTCTGATACAGTGTATCACTTATAATCGGACACAAAAGTATAATGTACTTTTTATTTACAAATATGAAATATTGAATATCAAATTTCATTGTCACAAAAATACTACTTCTATGCCAATATGATTAAAACACACATACTCAGATAGATAGAAAGATAAATAGATAGATAGATAGATAGATAGATAGATAGATAGATAGATAGATAGATAGATAGATAGATAGATAATAGATAGAGAGATAGATGATAGATAGAGAGATAGATGATAGATAGAGAGATAGATAATAGATAGAGAGATAGATAATAGATAGAGAGATAGATAATAGATGATAGATAATAGATGATAGATAGATAGATAGATAGATAGATAGATAGATAGATAGATAGATAGATAGATAGATAGATAGATAGATAGATAGATATGATAGATATGATAGATAGATAGATAGATAGATATGCAGAGTGTCATTTGAGAATTCATACAAAAGCTCGACATGTCAGATGGCTGAAAGCGTAACAATTTATCACTTAAAAATATTCCTACAGATGGTATTTGCAGAAAAAGCCTTGGAAATTGTTACAGCAGCAATTACAAGGGTAAAAAAAAAAAGCCTGTCAACTTTCGGGAGCATTTGGAAATAAAACTTTGCTCCAGATTTTACATTTTATTTGGGCAGCTTGAAGTGGCGACAGTAAGAAAAAAGAATTTTAGAAAACGTGTCTGATCTTGTCACGCCACGGAAAATTGTTTAATCTTAATTTACATGGCGTTATATGACAGCTAGTGCCTGGAAAGGCACACACAACTAAGTGGCGTATAAAATTTCCACCATAAGGAACGAGGGAGCCTGGAACCACAAATTCACATCCCACCCGTGCGGATTTAATTTAAGGGGAGACAGATTAAGGAAAGGAGGCGGGAAAAAAAGGGGAAGCGTTACAAACCTTTGATATACAGGATGAGCACAAACGGTACAAGATGAGGGTAAAAGTTTCCAGGCAGGGATGTGATGGTTACGGCTGCAAGGCAGGGAATCTCTGCACCGAGAAGAGTTAATTGGGAGTTCTGCATGGCATTAAAATAAAAAACATCTTGAATAGGTGCAGCTGTAAGGAAATATATTCCCTTTTTGTGCCTGATGGCAGAGATTAGTGCCGGAAGCTCTAGTAAATGTGCTCTCTTATTTGTTCCTGTAACTTTCTCCCACATGAAGCAGCACAGTGCAAGTCTCCCTAACAATCCCACACTCCCTATGGAAGGCAGCACAAAGGAGAAGATAGTAGCACGCTACTCTTTCAGGTATCCACATTAACTCCCAGTGTCAAGAACAGGTAAGGGACCCAGGACAGAATTCCAGCACACCGGTAACAGGGTTGCAGATGCCTGGCCTTGCAGGCGCCCCCGATAAGCGTCTAGGAATGGAAAGAGGGGTGGCTTGGTGCACAATGTTCCCTCACCAGACACACTGGGAATGACAGCTGGATGCAGAGTATTGCAGCGAGTATACTGAAGCAGAACAAGTGCCTACTACCCCCAGAAACTGCCACTTGCAAGGGTAGCTGGCAGCGGAGTAATCCAGAGCATGGGGTAGTTAAGAGGGTGATCGGTTTAGATTTTCCCAGTAACAGGACACAGTGGAAGGGCAGCTGGGTGTCTCGTAATCCAGTAACAGAGAATCAGACTGAGTGCTGCTTAAGTGGGGGACTAAGACGGCGGCACAGACAGCTGCAGGTACTTAGGAGTTTGGAGTAGCAGCACAATATACTACAACTAACACAGAGGCACCAGTCCCAGTCTCGCACAATATTCCATGATACATGTAAAGGGGCAGCTGGCAACAAGTTCATGGAAGAGTACGCCCTTTGCAAAGTATCCAAACAAGTTCTAAAAGTCGGGGTGGGTGCATGGCCCTGAACTTAAGAGGGCACAGCACAGAGACAGATTGGCTCTCAACATTCAGATTGTCTCTGAAACGACAGACATAAAGGTCCCTGTCCTGCTCACACAATACTCATGGAGTCATGGAATGCTGTGGATCATGGAATGCTGTGGGTCCGGCGCAAGACTTCTGCTCCATCACTAGGGGACTGCAGGACGGTGACAGCTGCTGACACTTGGGACCTGACAGTTGCAGAGCGGCACAACCCCCCCTCACTGGGGCAAGTAAGAGCCGTCAGTAGTCCAGTAAATCCAGACAGGACTCCCTATTACTTGCAGAACTCTCACACACTGACCCAAGACTCCCCAGTACTGACCTGTTACTTGCAAGATACTCCAGTCACAATACTCCAAGTAGTAGTGACATGTTACTCACAGGCTACTCCAGTAACAGGGGGCAAGTCTCACACTGACATGTTACTGCAACAAGGACACCCTGGGACATGTGACCCCCCAGCACCTCACTATCCCCAGGGCACAGCGCCCCCTGCCGGCACAGGAGACAAGAGAGAGAGGAGACAGGCGAGTCCTGTGAGGGGAAAGTGAGGGAGAGAGAAGAAGAGACAGAGAAATGGGACACGGACAGGAGGAGGCGAACACTCACCCGCTGGCGCCGCTCTCCTGTCTGTGTGTGTCTGTGTGTGTGTCTGTGTGTGTGTGACACTGTGTGTGTGAGAGAGTGTGTGTCACTGTGTGGGACTTTATTACAAGTATCCCGTGTCAGTGCAACACATGCGGATCCCAGCGAGTGCAGCCGCCACACAATAAATAACAATAGATTCCTCCGCGGCACCCCCCACAGCCCAGCTCCCTCAGGCACTCACACACCCCCTTGATATTTGTCCCCGGCTTTCGAGCAGGTTGTGCCAGCACTCCTCTGCCTTCTCTTTGTCTCTCTCCTTCCCACCTCCGCCTTTCTCCCCGCGGACTATTTTGTCTCTCCGTCTCCCACTTTGCAAGCGAGCGGCACACGCTGGTCCGGCGGAGGGAGATGTTGTTATTTTTTGCGGTGGTGAGTGCCTGACGTCACATCCACCTGCTGGGTAAACAACACACAGACAGGGAGAGAGAGACCCAAAGGGGAGAAGCAAGAGGCAGGGACAGGGCAGGGGCAGAATGAAGGGGAATGGCTGTAGGGAAGTGCAGGGAGGGCCTTTACTCTGGCCCACAGCATCACAGGGGCAGGAGTTCCAAGTACAAAGGAAATATTATGTAACAGTTATTATCTATGTACAGTTAGTTCTTCAGGGAGGTCAAACAACTCTGAGGTAGTTCAGCAATGGCCCTAATATCAGTAGGGAGTGATGTGGTGTAGTTAGGGTTGCCACCTGGCTGGTTTTGACCCGAACAGTTTGGTTTTTCAACTTTCTGTTCCTTCTTCAGCCTTGTTGAAACCCGAACGTTAATCTGGCCGAATGAAAACCAATTAAATAGCAAGATACTCGCCTTGACGTGGCTTGGTTATTATGAAGCACAGTTAATATCTTGTTATCAAAGAAACAGAAATAAGCAAATCAATCAAAAATAAGAAATAGTTTTTTCTAAAGGAGCACGGCTGTATTTCAGTGCTTTCTGGATAACTGATCTCTGTGAAATAGATCCCATACCTGTAGTTAAAGGTCTTACTCGTCGGGAAGAATTGATAGAGGTAGGGTTTCCAAGGGCTGTCCGTTCAAATCTTTCAGTCCCATTTAAAATATTGTGAAAACTGAACAGAAATCCATCCATTTGCATATAAGTGATGTAATAACCCTGACCGAGCATCATAACTCCACGACATCATTGTGTCTGCCTCTGATGTCATCATGCCCACCCCAAGATCACTGCTCCACCTACAATGCTTTCTGCCCCGCCCCCGTTGTTCAGGTTTAGCCACCGGCAAAGGTGGCAACCCTAGGTGTAGTGCCCTGGTCAGCAGTTCCAGGCTGTGGCTGTGTGCAGGTGCCTGTATATGTAATGCACAAGTGCCAGCTAATCAGGTCCGGACTGAGAATGAAAATAGGCCCTGGCATTTCAGGTACACAGAGGCCCAATCAGCTCACATAGAGGCCCAAACAGCCCCCATCAGCCCACTAAATAGTGACTTTCTATGGACCTTATAGCAGCCCCTCTGGCATTTGCCAGAACCCACAGATTGCCAGTCCGGGCCTGCAGCTAATAGTGGCACCTGGTGGGGCAGCAGCACATATAGATACACCACTGTTCCACAACAGCCGGGGGGCCTGCAGGTTGGGTTGCCACCTTTTCTGGAAAAAAATACCAGCCTTCCTATATATTTATCTTTTTTCCCTATTAATAACATTGGGATCAACCATCATTTTGTACCGGTCAGGCCTGTAAAACACTGACCAGGAGGCAACCCTACCTGCAGGCTGCCGTATCTAGTGGGCAGGCAGGTGGCACACCTCTGGGGGAAAGTCAATTAACTGCAGGTATTTTCTCTCAAGAGTTTCCCCAGCAGCTGATCAACTTCCAAGTGAGAATTACTGGGCAGGAAAAGGAGAAAGAACGTCAGTGGTTCTTATTCCTAAAGAGAAACAGCCATTTCTGGGCAAGAGGTTCTGCAGCATCTATCGCTGAGGGAAGGGTACCATGTTCATAAGGTCACAGCAACTGGCAGCTTTGCTTCTCAGTTTGCTTCTCTTATTTATAAGGACAACCATCACTGTCTGCTTTGTTTCCCAAGAAGTTCTGCAGCAGCGAACCCCCCCTTCTCTGATGTACATAACTGCTGTGGTTTAGCCGCAGAAGAGGTTCTGCAACAGTTCAGCACATGCTTTGATTTTAGTTTCTAGGTGGGGGTCATATGTATAAAATGGAACATTAAGGCTCGGGGATAGTGATGGGCAGGTTGATCTGAAACCCATGGGGACCTGCAGGTGTACTGCCACTTGGGCAGGTTCAGGTTGAAATTTAGGTGACCATTGCAAGTAAGGGTTGGTTGCAGGTCATATTGGGGAAGTAGCGTACAGAGTGAGAAGGTGCAGGTGCAGGTTGGGTGCTGGTCCAACAAAGGCAACATTTTGTGAGTTAGGGTCAGGTGTGAGTTGAGCTTTTCCAGACCCACCCATCACTACTAAAGGCACATGGGTTGGATAATCTGCTTTTACAAACTCAGGTGGAGAAAAGTGAATCAGGAAAAACTCAACCCACATCCGACCCGAACACACAAAATATTGCCATCGTAGGAGCCTTGCCCACCTGTACCTGTGTCTTCTCACTCTGTACACTACTTCTGTGTACTCCTCTGGTTCCAAGACAAGGAATCCTCAGGAGCAGAACAGGAGTGAGCTTTCCCAGTCTGACACACACACACCCAATCAGAACCCACACTGGTCATCAAAATTTGAACCCAAACTTCTGGTAAACTCGCATGTTTTATGTCAACCCACTCATCACTCAAGCGTTGCTCATGTATCTCCACTAACAGGCACAACATTGGCCTGTGTGCTGCTACACTGAGCAGATTTCAGTTTGAAAATACTTTTTGTGTTTTGCACCAAAATAAAACGCAGACAGAGTAAAGCGATCCCTTACTCCGTGTGTGTCTCTAGCCTAATTTGCTATTACTTCCCACGGGGGAAGAGTCATTTTTAGCTTTGCTTCCCAAGATGTTCTGCAGAAGATAGTCCCGTCCTGCAAATATATAATTGGTGTGGAAAACGTACGCAAGAGGTTCTGCAGCAGCCTGGTAGCATCACTGCACAGGTTGCGCTACTCTAAGCAGATTGTGATGCAAATACCTGCAGACGCTGGGCTCCATTCAGCCATTCTCTCTCTCTTTAATCCAACAGAATTTATTTCACTCCAAGAGTTGGGGTCGGCCCCGTTTTAATCCCATTAAATTGGCTATAAATGCAACTGTGTAAAGTAAGTCACTTGTCATTCTTGGCCTTGGACCTCACAGATGTCCCACCCGAAATTTGCCTGTAGTATCCAGATTAGGGGCAGAGGGGCACAGGCAGAGTTATAGTGGAAAAAGGGAAAAAATCCATCCCAGCCCCTCTAATGCATGTATGCATCTCCCACCCTTAGTCTCCATTAAATGCACCAATAAAAGAAGTTCGAGAGGTGAAAGTTCAGTCACAGGACAGCCCCCCCCCAGACCCAGTAAAGTGGATGAGAAGCAGCTGTAGCCAAAGGGATCGAGAGGATCCTCTTCAGACAGCCCTTTCCCTAATGCTCTACACTTTGTTTTGTAAATCAACAGATGGATTGGGCCGTTCCTGCCCTGACTGTATGACGTGAGCCCAACACGGGGACAGAACCACACACATATTTATTGTCTACAAGACCCATTCATGCCATACACATAGCTTTTTCTCAATTTCCGCCATTGCTAGACAGCAGCTTGTTTATATGAATTGTATTAGTACTTATCTGTTATCTACTGTGTATCCTGTGCTTGAATGGCTGCCCCCATGGGTACACAGCAGCTTGTTTATATAAACTATAGTAGTACTTATCTGTTATCTACTGTGTATCCTGTGCTTGAATAGCTGCCCCCATGGCTACACAGCAGCTTGTTTATATAAACTATAGTAGTACTTATCTGTTATCTACTGTGTATCCTGTGCTTGAATAGCTGCCCCCATGGCTACACAGCAGCTTGTTTATATAAACTATAGTAGTACTTATCTGTTATCTACTGTGTATCCTGTGCTTGAATAGCTGCCCCCATGGTTACACAGCAGCTTGTTTATATAGAAGTGGACATTGGTCTGGGCCCTGAGCTTCAAAACGCTTGGAGTTACCTTATTGTGCTTGTGTTTGAGCACCTAATTAGCTTCCCCAACCTTTTATGTATTTAAAATCCATTAACACATTTTGCACTGTACCTAGAAATTACCCAGTTGTAGGGCACCCGTTGTTCTTAATTCACTAATGAGTGTATGGTGCCTTTATCTATGTATTATCCCAGAGGCTCAATGATAATTTATATGGATATGTGGCTGCGTAACCATGGGGAAGTTTAAATGGGATACAATGGCTCTAGTATTTAAAGGACAAGGAGAGTGAGAGTCCTCTATAGGACTCTTATGGCTCTCTATAGGACTACACAACCTAGAATCTCTTATATAAAACAGGACATTAGTTGCCAAGAAAGACTTTATTGTGCTACTATCCCTTTAAGACCCCTACATTCAACCAAATTATAAGGCAGGGTGCAGCCCCCTAACTAGTGCTGTTAGTCTGTGACACAGTCCATGAGTCAGACTGGTAGATTGTTAAATGAAGCACAGTCATAAAGCATCAAAGGGAAACTAAACCAACAATTTGTGCAAAATAAAAATTGAGAATGGTGCGAAATAAGAACCAGTGCTGAGAATTGACCCTGGAACACATTTACTTTCATTGTTTAAGTTTTAGTTGCTCTTGAAATTCCTCCAAAATGAAAAAAAAGAAAAGCTTATTAGTGAAGATTCCCGGTCTGTGCTGCGACTTGAAAGCTTTAGGCAGCTGCGCAGCATCATCATCTGTAATTGTTTGTAATTCTGGGTGTAATTATCACTGACTCTACATAATTATAAGATGCTAGCCAGGCACAGCAAATAGATGCTACATGCACATATATATATATATATATATACATGAGAACAAGTGTTATTTCCAAACAATGGCGCCTGATTTATGTGCAGGATTGGGAGTACAGAAAGGCTTGACCTTACCCAGACACTTCCATGGGCTGAAGGAGAAGGGCTGGTTCTCTGCCCCAACCCAGTAATACTCTCAGGCATTCAGGACTGCCTTTAACTGTTAAACCCATGGATGGAGCTTGTAATTAATGAACCTACAGCATTCTAGCTGTAACTGATCTACATTTCCCAGCATGCCCCCCTATATATATTTATATATATACACCAGCAGTGGTCCCCAACCAGTGTCTCGTGAGCAACATGTGGCTCACCGACCCCTTGGCTGTTGCTCCCAATGGCCTTAAAGCAGGTGCTTATTTTTGAATTCCAGACTTGGAGGCAAATTTTGGCTGCATTAAAAACAGATGTACTGCCAAACAGAGCCTTGTGTAGTCTGCCAGTCCACATAGGGGCTACCAATAGCCAATCACCACCTTTATTTGACACCCAGGAACTATTTTCATGCTAGTGTTGCTCCCCAACTCTATATAAATTTGAATCTGGCTCACGGGTGAAAAAAGGTTGGGGATCCACTCTACAGGGTCCCAGTAAGCAGTTTTCATCAGCCCATGCATAGCCAGCCCTCAACTTTCCTCACACACTATCCCACAATTACAACCCAGTCCCTGATACTGTTGCCTTATTATACACATTACCCAACAGTTGGATCCCATTCACTGACATCCTTGTGCATTACTATACCCACTCCCCCACAGTTGCACGCTTTCCCTTTGCACCATCTTGCTTTACTATACAAACTAGGGATGCACTGAACCATGCTTTTCATGGTTCAGCCAAATCCCCAAATCCAGGGGCACGGATTTGGATGAATACCAAACGGAATCTGAACCCTTCTGCATGGCACATGGGTGGAAATACCCGATAGGGGGCGCAGTTCAGCGAGGCTCTTGGATACGGCCATATCCCAATAAAAATAGCTCGGATTCAGTCTTATCCGGAATTCGGTGGATCCCTTTATACATACTTTGCTTCCCTGACAATATCTTGCCTTACACACTATCTTACAATTACAATTCCTTATTCCGCAAACATCTTGCCTAATCACACACTATCCCATAGTTACAACCTCTTGTTTCTAAAATGATGAATATAAGCGGGTTATAGACCCAAAGATAAAGTAATTTTGGACCGTGTGTGGATCATCCCAACATTAGTCGTACCATGGCAATCGGTTGTTTAGTCGATAGGACAGATTAGAAGATTTCTGTTGGCTAATGCTAATATCTCTGCATGTATTGCCTATCTGACAATTTCAATGGGGACGACTGTCACTTCTATTTGTCAGACATCATTTTCGCACAATTGCTGTCATGGACAGAACATCGTCTTATTTATACTTTTACTACTTTATTTTAAATCTGAATGGTTAGTGGCAGGTCAGAAGATGGCGACTTCTGTTTGTCAGATACAAGGCTACTATCTTACATCTATGGCCAGTTTAACAGTGAAGTTACTTTCATTCTGCACATGATTGCTGTCTTTTGGGGGTGCCATACAAATTGGGGACCCCATGTTACCACCGCTTCTTTTAAACCCCTAGAGACAGCTCAGCCACCATCAATCATAATCTGCACCTTGTCAGTCCCTTGCTGTATGAATCAATATATGATGATAACTGGCAGTAAAAAGTATCCCACATAGATTTTTGGTTTAAAGTTATTGACCTACATTGGTGGGGGAGCAGCACCTCTAGTGGCCATTAACAGAACTGCTTTCTTTGAATTTCTTAGCTAAGACATAAATTAGAGCAGAGCCCTCGTATGAACAGACGTGTGAAAGAGACAGAGAAGGAATATTTCATAAGCAGCTGTTGTTTTCCTTTATAATTTCAGGGAAGTATGATGCCACATAATGTTGTATAGCTGGAATTTCTCTCTTTTTGCCAATATCCTTTTAAACAATGCAGTAGGGGCTGCCATATTGCTTAAGGTGGCCATACACGGGCCGATAAAAGCTGCCGACAGACCGAGTCGGCAGCTTATTGGCCCGTGTATGGGGCCCCCCGACAGGCCAAAAGTCGGCCAGATCTCGATCGGATGGGACTAAAAATCCCGTTGGATGGCGGCCGCATCTGTTCGTTGATGCGGTCCCGCGATCCGACCGCCCGTTCCCATTTATTAGGATCCGATCGTTGGGCCCTAGGGCCCACGATCGGATCAGCCCGATATTGCCCACCTTAAGGTCATGGAACAGGTTATACAGGTCATGGAACACTGAGGTAACTTCTAATATCCTCCTATTTTGCAACATGAGGAACTTTATTTATTATAATACACAAGTTTCAGTGAGTCATGTGACAAAACTGGCATCCCTAGTTACCGTTTATAACTGATGACATCCCTACTCACCGCTTATAACTGATGACATCAATACTCACTGTTTATATGGATATATCTAAAACATTGGGAGTTTGGATAAACCAAATTCAGGATTTGGACAAATCTCAGCACTTTCTGTAGCTTTCAGTATCAAGTAAATCCAAAGTGCCTGGTCACGGAAACCCCCAAATAAATCTTCGCCTAAGGAAAGAAAATGCAAATCTTTGCAGCTTTTCAATATAATTTCTAAAATGTGTTTTTAAAGTTATTATTTAATATAATCACCACTGAAAGCAGCATCCGTCTGGCCATTTCCTCATTACCAGCTGTGTTTCAATGTAACAGAATACAGGCTTCTTCATGGCTGCTTCTGTTACATTGTCTCAAAAGTCAGAGCCACCATGGAGGAGTATAGAAATGGTCACACAGACACTGCTCTCATTAGCAAATACATTTACACCTAACTTAAAAACCAATGGAAATGTGTAATATGTGTAAATTGGAAAGTTGCTCAGAATCACATTTCCTTTCATTGTGCAAAACTGTATTTTGCTTTTTCTTTCCCCTTTAATTTTTTGTGACCTTAAAACAGTGGGTAACTGAATGCAACAATTTAGTGATGTTATTTTGTCTGTTTGCTGTAAAACTGAAATGCTTCATGAAAATGTCATCAATGTGCCGCACTGTTTGGACTGTTTAAATGACTATTAAAAAAAAAAAAAAACATGGGCTAAACGTCCGAGTGTCCATTTGGTACAAATTAGCTGGGAATTTTACAGTTCATTCTTAACACTGTCACGTTGCTTTCTTGTCGAGCACATTTTAATTTCTCCATTAGTAATCAAGCAGAAGCTCAGCATATTTGTGGGGCTGCTGCTTTGCCGCGTTGAACTGAGGGCACATGGCGCCATCTATTGGCAAAATAGCAGAACGCTGATCAGTTATCTCGAGGGCAATTGTAGCTGACTCTCAGGCACATTTATAAAGCAGCAACATATTCTGCAATGCAGTACAATAGCAGGGTATATATCAACCATACAGATCCCATGCAAATAGTGATACAGAAGAGCTTACAATCTAACCAGGCTAATACAATTTAAATATCAGATAACTTACCTTTCTTGGGTGCATCCAAGGTGCTTTCATCCTCTTTGGTGCATGTCTGTGGGTAAGTGGTGCATTAGAAGTGCTGAAATGTTGCGCAGCAGAGGAAGCAAACACCCCAGGTGTGCCAGAGCAAGGTACAGTAAGTTCTCTAATAATAAAATTGCTCCTAAACTACAAAAAGGGACAGCCATTGCCTGGATTAACATTCAGGGGCCAATTCATTAACTTCGAGTGAAGGAATAGAAGAAAAAATACTTCGAATTTCAAAGTGTTTTTTTGGCTACTTCGACCATCGAAAGGGCTACTTCGACCTTCGACTTCGAATCGAAGGATTCAAACTAAAAGTCGTTTGACTATTCGACCATTCAATAGTCGAAGTACTGTCTCTTTAAGAAAAAACTTTGACCCCCTAGTTTGCCACCTAAAAGCTACCGAACCCAATGTTAGCCTATGGGGAAGGTCCCCATAGGCTTGGCTACGTTTTTTTGGTCGAAGTATAATCCTTCGATCGTTGGATTAAAATCCTTCGAATCGTTCGATTTGAAGGATTTAATCGTTCGGTCGAATTTAATCGTTCGGTCGAAGTCGAAGTATTTGCGCAAAATCCTTCGACTTCGATATTCGAAGTCGAAGGATTTTCATTCCCCAGGCGAATATCGAGGGTTAATTAACCCTCGATATTCGACCCTTGATGAATTTGCCCCTCAGTGTTGGACTGGGATGCCAGGGGCCCACCAGAAAACTGTAGACTGTGGGTCCACTTTCCAAACTATTATTCCTCCTCTCCTCACTCAACCTCTTTCATACAGTATCTACTTACTATATTATTTCCATTATTACAGGTTTACCCATAAAGAAATAGGGAATGACTATGAAATAGGCCAAATGTTTAGAAGTTTTCTTAAGTGGGCCAGTCTGACACTGTCAATATTGCACAAAGAGTAATAATATCAGTAGCCTTGAATTTTTTTCCCTTACTACCAGGGCCCACTGCACACCACCCCAAGCCTCTGGCCCCTTTAAATCTCTAATAAAGACCAAGAAGAAGGCTGATCTGGGAATCAGGCAGGGCAGGTGTGCTTTTTGAATATTTGTAGCTAACCCCTAACATTTGAGTTGCAGTCCAACAACAGCTGGGGAACTGAAGGTTTTTGATGTTTTAATATATGTACTGAGACTACTTAATAATTGTTACACAATATCATATGGAGTTTTTAATCTGCTTTTTGCCATGCAAAGGGTTCCTGCAGTGCTATGGGGCCCCAGGCGAATGCCCTCTCTGCAGAACCCTGACGGTATCTCTGTGTCCAGCTGGGTCCTGGGCCCTGAAGGAAAGGTTAAAATTAAGTAAGCTTTATCAGAAAGGTCTATATAAATACATCAGTAAACCCTCAAAGTAATGCTGCTCTGAGTCCACATTTCTTTTCTTCTATTGTGTACTCATGGGCTTCTGTATCAGACTTCCTGTTTTCAGCATAAAACTCCAGGGCAGGGCTTGAGCATGCTCAGTTTGCTCCTTCTCCTGCTGTAATCTGAGCCCAGAGCTATGAGTGAGAAGTGAGAGACTTAGGCAGGAAGTGATGTCACACCAAGCTAATATGGCAGCTGCTATCCTAAACAAATAGAAAGAGTTTCTTTATTCGGGTATGGTAAAACATTCTACTGAATAAATATAGGGTTATAGCTGCACTATTGTGGCTAATCTATTGGCAATAATCTACCTGAGCATCTTTCCTTCTTGTTCAAGCCAACAGCGGGAGCCTTGCAGCTGCACATTGCGCCAATGGCTTCAGGATCAAATGAATGAGCAGCATGAAGTGGCAAGTGTCACCCAGGAGAGATGTTTGAATTACACCGATATTAGGATCATGAGAAGGAGAATTTACCGTGTAATTACATTAAAAATGACTATATGTTTGATTTGCTCTGCTTAAGGAACATGGCAAGGGGAAGGAGAAGCGATACCTTATCATACGCGGCTCTGAAAATGCCATATAAAATCATGTTTCTATATAGCACCAGGGGGAAATACTTTATCTGTGTATGCTTTATACACACAGTATACGCTCACTAGCATAAATAATGCATTATGCTGTAAAGGACAACTTGTGCGCTTGTCTACTTGCCCAGGCGCTCAAGTGTCAGTGGATGATGTGAGTTTTTAAAAAAAGAAACATAAAGGGTTACATGGATACAACGGTAGATTAATGAGATGCGGGGTCTGTAGGTTACATGCACAGGCCCCCCCGTTCTAGGCTATTGCTGGGCCCGGATGCTTGCAGATCTAGGTGCACATGCACGTAAGCTCTCTACCCTGGGTTGAACAGAATATAGAAATAATTGTAAAAAGGTAGATGGGCCCCTGATAACATTGAACCCCTAGGCTAAAGCCAAAGGAAGCCAGTGCATTAATCCACCCCACTTGTAAGGAGCGCTTGCTGGTGCGTCCGTTCATGGAGGCGTCCTTTCCAAGATGGTGGCGCCCAGGGGGAACCACGTGGAGTTGAGATGCCAGCGGGTCAATCTGGACGCCAGCATCAAAACGTACAGCGTCAATGCGCAACATCAGTGCATGACTCATGACATCATCACGCACGGTTTGGTGTGAAAATTCACCTATAAAAGAACGCCATAGGATTTCAGCCATTACCTGATTATAGGTTCAACTCTGTTCCTGGGTGGGATTATTGTTATTTGAACTTCTGATCTTGACCTTTGCCTGTATCCCGACCAAGAAACTTTACTGCCTGAATTGACCTTTTGCCTGGATTGATGACTTTTCTTCTTCACTCCTTTTTGTACCACGCACTGTGTTTGTACCTACAAGCTTGCTCCTTGGTCTGCAACGGCAAACTGAGCCTTCGGGCCCTGACACCACTGTGGATTTATATAAATGAGTAATGTTCCCATCTCACCCGGCTATACCTACTCACACTGCACTCTTCCTGCAGTTTTTGTTTTCCGAAATTGCTAAGTTGCCTCACGAGGAAACTTCGGGCGACTTCGGAAAACGAAGTGCCGCATGTGCTTTAGCGCAGGCGACATCATTATATCGGACGGAAGACACGTGAAGGCAGTTCTGGGAGATTGTCGCCCAGAAGAAGAAGCAATCAGTAGCCAGGCTACTAAATCTCCCCGAATCTGCCCGTGTGTCACAAGCCTTAGAGTTTTCGAGTCTATTGAATTCATCCGAGTTTTAAAAATTAGATTTCTTAATAAATTTAGAATTTAGGGGAGTTTTTAAAAACTCATATGAATTAAAAATTCAACCTTTGATAAATGTGCCTCTAGGAGTCTGTTCTTGCAAGGCTAGCAGCACTGTGTATGTCATATACTGTATATATATATATATATATATGTATGTATGTGTATATATATATATATATATATATATATATATATATATATATATATATATATATATATATAAATCCCATCAGTATTATCATAAATTGTCTCCATTTGTTTTTATCACAGATCCAGTTGACATATCAGGCACCTCCATCCAACCTCTTAGTGCGGTCGGTGGCAACACAATGCACAGGCTCCTTTAACTGTCTGGCCGGCTCATCTGATACTATTGATCCGCTGCTGAAAGATCTGTCTTTTTCCTTTTGGGTTTTAAATCTTATCCAATTATCCCCAATGGAGCCAGTGGGTCTGGGGCTCTGCACGTAGTAATTCAAATGGGAAAAGAAAAGCACACGACAGAGTGAAACTCAGCACTGGAGTTAACATGCTCTGCACTCTGGCATGGACTATGTAACACACAATGAATATAATCAATTAATGGCACACTATCATCAAAAAAGGGAATGTTTCCCTGCTATTCCTTTCAGCAAAGGCTAATGGGAGTCACAGTAATACCCATAAGTCTTTGCTGGCACATCGCAACAAGGAAACATTCAGTTATGTGGTTGCAGGGAAAACTGTAATGAAATGGTTAAGCCTCCTTACTTTTTCTCACAAAGCAGCAGTACAGTCACACTTTTTGGCCAAGACAAGGCTTTTTACATAAAATGACTTTTCTTGTCCAAACTCCTTTGTTGTCCACATTTTTCTCAGCATCCCTTGCCATGTATCCACTCATATCCCTGGCATAACTCAGATGTCGAATATCCCATTTGCCTTTGGAACCTTCTCCCCAGTGTAGTATTCATGTGCTGAATACTGATTTGACTTCTCTGTACCAAACTGCCAACTGATTGTGATGTGTATGTGACAGTTATAGACTAGACAGATTGGATAATATTGCATGGGGTTCCCCAATAGCGGTGCATTGTGAAAGGCAATGGATCACCTTTTATTTATATTTTAGAATGTTGTAGAATGGCTAATTCTAAGCAACTTTTCAATTAGCATTCATTATTTCTTTTTTTACAGTTTTTTTTAAATTTTTTTGAGTTTTTCTTCTAAATCTTATCAACTTCACTGACCCCATCTAAAAACACCCCAAATGGTCTGTAAGGCTACACATTTATTGCTACTATTATTATTATTACTCATCTTTCTCTTTCCATACCTCCCAACTGTCCAGTTTTTAGAGGGACAGTCCCTCTTTTGACAGCTCAACCCGCAGTCCCTCATTTGTACTGGAAAGTCCCGTTTTTCTCTGCACTGAACAGCCAGAAAAAGCAACAATGTTTCTAACTTAATTGGCTTTTGACCAATTTTTTTGCCCAGAACAGCCACAGCTGCAGATAAGATACTTTTGTAACAATTTTGAGATAAGCAAAAAAATAATTGTAACAATATAACAGGTCTCTTGGGAAAAGTTAGACTCGCAGCTTAAAGGGCAATTTACATTTATTAGCAAAACTGTAATTGAAAAAAAAAACAGAAATATGTTCAAACTTTCATAACCTGCCAAATTTTGTAAAATTAACATGGTAATTAGGGGGTGTGGCCTCAAAAATGTGTGTAGTCAAAAATATTTGCTGCGCTACGTGCGCCAATTTTTTTCTCCCTCTTTTTATTTCCAAAATGTTGGGAGCTATGCTCTTTCTATTCAGACCTCCCCTATTCATATTCTAGTCTCTTATTCAAATCAGTGCATGGTTGCTAGGGTAATTAGGACCCCGAGCAACCAGATTACTGAAATTGCAGACTGGAAAGCTGCTGAATAAAAAACGAACTCAAAAACCATAAATAATAAAAAAAAAGTCTCAGAATATCACTTTCAATATCATACTAAAAGTTAATTTAAGTGGGTTACAGTGGGAAGTACAAACATCCGGCAACTTTACCCGCTTTCTCCGGCCCCGACGGCATTGATTTAATCACTCGGCACGTGTCGCCGGCCCAGATCTGAGCTGGAAGTCGCTTTTCCTTAAATATCTTAATTAATATCTAATTAAAGTGATGAAATGAAGCCAGTTGCCACCTACACAGAGCAAACACTAGAACTTGTTTCTTTCCAATGCTTACAAAAATATTGTTTGGCAGATTTTAATTAGTTGTGTGTATTTCTTTTATGTCTCACCGCTTGTGTTTTTCCCTTAGGTGGCGAAAAGCAATTGTACGAGTAATTAGGAGACAAGTCCTGAGCCATAGAATACATTTATGATTGTATTTGAAGCCATTATAACATAAGGACTCTGTCAGAGTCGGAACTAGGGGTAGGCGGAAGAGGGGGCGTGGGTATAGGATCCGTTATCCGGAAACCCGTTATCCAGAAAGCTCCGAAATTTAGGAATGGCCATCTCCCATAGACTCAATTTTAATCAAATAATTCAGATTTTTAAAATTGATTTCCTTTTTCTCTGTAATAATAAAACAGTAGCTGGTACTTGATCCCAACTAACATATAAATAATCCTTATAAGAGGCAAAACAATCCTATTGGGTTTGTTTAACGTTTAAATTAGTAGACCTAGGGCCTTGTTTATCAAAATCCAAATTTTTCCAGAGTATTTAAAGAAAAAAAGTCAGACCAAACTAGAATCCACAATTGGACTTTATTTATTATTAAAAAAAGCACAATTTAAATGGATCGGGGACAAGCAATAAAATTGAACGGAAATCCGAATTGTGAGATTTTTCCAGGATTTTTGTCTGAAAAGTCCGATTTTTGGCCTAATTTCAGTGCAGACCACATAAACTTTCAAATAGGATAGGGACCTCTCCCATTGATGTATATACAACCTCAGTAGGTCTGAGATGCCAGATTTTCGGATTCAGACTTTTCCATCCCTGGGGTATAATTAATCTCGAAAAATTCGAGTTTTTTTTTCCACTGAAAGTTTTTGGCATTTGGACTTTAATAAAAAAAAAAAACCCTTAATGTATTGAGTTCCAAATTAGGGAAATATCTCTTTTTCAGAAAACCCCAGGTCACCAGCATTCTGGATAACAGACATGGGAAACTGCTGTAGAATCAGCCATTTACCCACATATACAAGAACATCCAGGGAAGAAAATAAGGTCACCCCTAAATCTCAAACTAACTGTCAATTCGGCAAATAGCTATTCTTTCCAGATATCACTATAACTAATTGGGTTTCCCAAGGGGAGAGGCTTATTGTATTACAAAAGGGTACATAAGGCTAGCAGGATATTATAACCATTGCATTTAATTAACTGTTAATGTGCTGCTAACCCACTGACTTCCACTGTTGAATTAGAGGACTACTCACCCCCTTACATGAAGCCAGTGCCTAGTGCAAGTGCCATTTGTGCATGGTGATTTGCCTAAGCTTCCCTAAGCATTTGTTATTCATCATCTATGCTAGACATAGTTTCATGCCCTCTTTCAGTAAAGCGTAGGTCAATACCATCCAAATAGGGGTTCAGTTCTCTGATAGACAGCCTCTTGCAGGTTCGGACTGGGTTGTTTGGGGAGCCACCAGGGCTGCTATCCACACCTCCTCTGGGGCCCCTGCTGCCCACCCTTTCAAAGCTCACCCTCCCCCCCAGCTTATACTTTCTTTGCTGTGATCAGGGGAGGCAGGGATCAGGTCTGGGTCAGTGGGGCCCCCTAGGACCAGGGCCCACTGGGGTTTTTTCCTGTGCCCTGCCGGTCCAGTCTGGCCCTGGCTACTGTTGTTGAGGACCAAATAAACTAAGAAGGGTTTGGGGGATTTTATGGACAAACTTGTCACAGGGGGTCACCATCTTGGAAAGTTTCTGTGACACTCACATGCTCAGTGGGCTCTGATTGGCTGTTGAGAAGCTAAGCTTAGGGCTCGTCACTAATTATCCAGCAGAAAATGAGCTTCCCTGGCTGTAATATAAGCTGATGCTACAGGTTTGCTGATTATTAAATTCTGATGCTAATTGCACTGGTTTCTGTGTTGCCATGTAGTAATTATCTGTATTAATTACTAATCAGCCTTATATTGTGACATGTCTATTCTATGTGTACTGTATATTGTGAGTGGGTCCCTAAGCTCAGTAAGTGACAGCAGCACATGTGCAGTGAATCAGCAGAAAAGAAGATGGGGAGCTACTTGGGCATCTTTGGAGACACAGATCTTTACTGCTAAAGGGCAGTGGTTGACTTGGGCTGGTACAGAAGCACAAAACATAATGTGCAACATTTCTAGCTACTTCTTTAGTTAAGATTTAGTTCTCCTTTAAGTAGGATATAAAGGAGCTGGAGAGGTTGAAGAGATGTGCAACTAAACTGGTAAAATTAATTGTCATGATACAGGCCTGTAATAGTTAATAAAACAGGCCAAGGTATCATGAGAAATATTTCTGCCAGCATCTAAATCAGACACATAACAGGCCTCTTTTCACTATGGTCAGAGGGGTCAGAGCTGTAATGCCCTTCTCTAAGCCCTGGCTGATAAGAGCCATTCCATGGGGAGGGGGAAGCCCAAGGAGTGAGAACTTAAAGTTCCTAGCAAGACCCTCAAAGGTGAAGTAAAGGTTACATATAATGTATACTCCAATATATTTATCCTTACAGAACCCATACCTGTTGTACCAACAGCATAAAAAACTGATGATGGGTTCAAGGCAATTTCATCTTTCCAACGAGTCCAAACATGAGTAGGTTTGTTACTCTGTGTATTAGATGTGAATATCTGGGCTGGGGCAGGTCACACAGTATTGATGTTTAGTATCTATGGAATCCCTGAGAGAATTAATAACCAATGAATATAATATCATCTCTCTCCTATGTTCCAATAAGGAGTTATGGTCATTATATTCTTGGTCCAGTTCCTACTCACAGGAGGTCATAAAAACTTAATCTGTGTCCTGCTAGGCCACGCCCCCTTACATTCCTGAGGGAGGGGGGAGTGGGCAGTTACCTGATGCCCTGAAATCACTAATAAATAGTCAGCTCTTCTGACTAAACTTTGGATTTACTTTGGAGGACCAATTGCGATTGGAAGTTATCCCGTTTGTTTCCCCTTGCCTCCAGGACCAGGAATTCTATATCTTTGAAGTTAAGTATAGGTTTTCCATGTTTTCCCTTTTATTTTACAACTGTTTGTAATTGTATTATTGAATGTATGTCTCTTTTTGTAACATCTTTTTGTATTTTGCACTTTTATACCTTTTATAATATTAAAGAGAATTTAATAAGATTGTCTTTGGTGCTCTAAACGAACCTAGCCTGAAAGAGTTGAGGGACGCGCACATAGGACAGAGCTGCAGTTGCTGATCGCCGTTTCGCCTGTTTTCAAAATGTATTGAACAACATGGAGGCGATTTTTATTGGTGAATTTTTAAGCTAAACCCAAGGTAAATATGGAACATGTAGTAGGATATGGGTATTATTTGGAGGGTATAGTTTTGATTTTTTAAATAAAAAAAATTGGTGTTACTGGTCCTTTAACCCTTCATGCTGAAGTACTTGTTGAATCAGTAGGTGTATTGTGAATTATTACCTGTTAGAGAGAACAGGGGAATAGTCACATTAGGTTTCTATCGCCTGTGAATGATAGATGGTGGCAGCGAATGAGTTTTGTGGGTGTTGGTTGGTGTTTGGGGTGCTTTTGTGTTAGTCTAACCTGTGTGCAAGGTGGGTGAGAGACTGAGTGAGTGACCCCTGATAGCCACACCTAAAGTCACGTGCGGTTGGAAGTACCGTGTTCATGACATGAATGGAAGAATTAAATTATGAGGCTAATATAGTTGGGGTGTTTTGTCTGGAGAAAACACATTTGCAAGGGCACATGACATTAGGGACATTAGAGGGCATAATAGACAGTAGACCAAGAGGCCAACCTTGACTAGAAGTTTCCATTGAAGTAATGCAAATGGTTCTTTACAGTTAGGGCAGTGAGGTTGTGGAATGTTGTCCTGCAAGTGTGGTGATGGCAGATTCTAACAATGGAACTTTGGGGTAAGCAGAATTGTAAACACCTTTATAGAAACACAGGCCCACCATGCAACAGGAACATGAGTATAGATGTACTGTATCTGTTGATCAAGGGCCTCTCCACCCTCAGTACCAGTATATATTGTTTCCATACTCCCTATTCCTATGTGCCTGGTGCTGTGCTGTGCTCCTTCCGTACTAATACAAAGAATAAACCTTTATGATATTTGTGAGACTCATGGCTGCTGATGCAGAGCTGTTGTGGCATGCCGGAGCAAGGGTCGCATTCCATGACCTGCATTCTACTTGTTTAATTAAATAAATGAGGGATGGATTTGAAGGCTGGAGGCACAAGAGGAGAATCAAAGCTTTGTGCATATTGAATAAGAATCCGTTTTTATTACACAATTGTTATAAAAAATTAATTTCCTCAGATATAAGTCTTTGTGGAGCAGCTAACGACTCCATAGAAAGTGCTACAGAGGAAATCTAACTGTATAATCATTGCAAACAATAGATACCACTGTTATTAAAGATTGATAAAGTGTCAGCGAGATCCAGTGGGGCAGAACCAACGCCCCATAGTCAATGTCGCCAGAACCATTTAAACTATAGGTTACTAGGTGGCTGCAAAATAACTTTTATACAGGTATGGGACCTGTAATCCAGAATGCTCAGGACCTGGGGCTTTCCGGATAATGGATCTTTCCATATTTTGGATCTTCATACGTTAAAGGGGTTGTTCACCTTAAAATGATCTTTTAGTATGATGTAGAGCAGTGATCCCCAACCAGTAGCTCGCGAGCAACATGTTGCTCTCCAACCCCTTGGATGTTGCTCTCAGGGTCCTCAAAGCAGGTGTTTGGAAGCAAGTTTTAATTGCATAAAAACTAAGTATACTGACAAGTTGAGCATCTTGTAGGCTGCCAGTCCACATAGGGGCTACCAAATAGCCAATCATAAACTTTATTTAACACCCCAAGGGACTTTTTCATGCTTGCATTGCTCCCCAACTCTTTTTACATTTGAATGTGGCTCACAAGTAAAAAAGGTTGGGGACCCCTTGCAATTGGTTTTCATTTTTTATTACATTTGTGTTTTTTGAGTTATTTAGCTTTTTATTCAGCAGCTCTCCAGTTTGCAAATTCATCGGTCTGGTTGCTAGGGTCAAAATTACCCTGGCAACCGTGCGTTGATTTGAATAAGGGACTGGAATATGAATAGGAAAAGCCTGAATGGAAAGAGGAGTAATACAAAGTAGCAATTATAACAAATGTGTAGCCTTTCAGAGCATTTGTTTTTAGATGGGGTCAGTGACCCCCATTTGAAAGCTGGAAAGAGTCAGATGAAGAAGGCAAATTATTGAAAAACTAAATAAAAAAGGAAAAACTAAGGCCAATGGAAAAGTTGCTTAGAATTGGCCATTCTATAACATACTAAAAGTTATCATAAAGGTCAACCACCCCTTTAAGTTTACTAGAAAATCATATAAACCCAATAGGCTGGTTCTGCTTCCAATAAGGATTAATTATATCTTAGTTGGGATCAAGTACAAGTGACTGTTTTATTAACACAGAGAAAAGGGACATCGTATTTCAAAATTTGGATCATTTGATTATAATGCAGTCTATAGGAGATGGCGTTTCTGTAATTTGGAGTTTTCTGGATAATGGTTTTCCAGATAACGGATCCCATACCTGTATCAAGTATTAATGGTCTCCAGAGAAACCAGAACAACTGGAATGAAATAATTTATCCTTATTAGATACTGTCCCAGTGTTAAATCTGGACTCGGAATCCAACTGAACCCATTCCCAATTGAACCTCTTAATTTGCCCCACACTCTGAGAAACACTGATGTAAATAGAAGCGAATACAATATACAGTACATATGATATATAGAAACACTTTATATATTTTAAATAACCAACCAAGGTGGAAGGTTGTTGCTGGCTGCTGCAGGTCAACCAATGTTTAGCTCAATGTTACCACCCAAAAAATATCAGGTCACCCACAAATTTGGTATCTCTGTATAAAGGCTATGAGCAGAGTTGGCTGTCCCTGCTGTGCCAGGAAATACCCGTTTAGGTGGAGGGGGGCTGTGCTTTTTAAAAAAAACTTGTTAGCATTCAACGAAAAAAAAAAAAACACAAAGACAAATTAAATTTTGAAATCGGTAAGTCTTTATTAAGAAATAACTTACCGAAACTCCGCTTGCGCTCCTCTTCAGAAAAGGCGATAGGAGATAGCCAGGGAGGAGAAATCAAGCGTCGCACAATGGATCTGAAGAGGAGCGGAAACAGAGTTTCTGTAAGTTATTTCTTAATAGCGATTTCAAAGTTTAATTTGTCTTTGTGGTTTTTTTTTTTATTGTATATTAACAAATTTTTTTTTTTTTTAAATTTATGTTATTGGTCTGCTGGCTCTATGTATAGCCTATGACATTGTCTCGTATTTCTTGATCTCTAAGTCCCAATGTGATAAGAAGTACTGCAGCCAGCCACCCTTACAGACAATGGCAGCATAGGCATAAAATTTAGGGGTGAAGAAATTAATTATACATTCACCCTAAATACCTGACTATTTTTTCTTGGGTCCTTTAATTCCCAGGCCCCTTCTTCTAACCCAGTTATAATGAGTGAAGACTCACTGCTCATATAGACTTTATACTGTACATAGAGGCACATTTATCAAAGGTTGAATTTTCGAATTCATGTGAGTTTTTTTAAACTCCCATGAACTTGAAATTTCGACCAATCAAAACTTTTTCGTTTTGAAACTCGGGTGAATAGGATCGACCCAGAAACTCAAATTCGAATCGAATTAAATAAAAATGTCAGGAGGGCTGCAAACAACTCCAAATTGATCCCTGGACGTCTCCCATTGACTTAAACAGCAATTTGCCAGGTTTTAGGTGGTGAATAGTCGAATTTGAATTCTTAAAGGGCCAGAGTGTGATAAATCTCGAAAATCGAATTAGAATTTTTTTAAAAAATGGAATTGAATTTGGAAAACTCCCTAGTTGAATTTGACAGTTCTGACCATAAAAAAAAAAAATCGTAAATTCAACTTTCAAACTTGAATTTTCAATCCGACCCTTGATAAATCTGCCTCATAGTGTCCGTAGATTGGGCTGAAAAAGACACAAGTCTATCAAGATGAATCCCCACAATTCTCTGCAATTGATTTCATTCAACCTCCCGCAGTTCATTATTTCCCAGTCCCCCAGTGGCTGCTGGATATTAATAGTCTTTATTCTTTTAATTAATGGAACTATAAATCTAAAATACTCGTTAGAAGCAGCAGTAACAGAATGATAATATTTCATGATTGGGAAGGAGCACAAGTCCTGCTTTCCTGCTAACTGGAGATGTGCAGAGCCAATTCATCAATCCACATATAGAATCTGCTGCTCACTTATTGAATAGAGATCTAATAGACACTAATAGGGACTCCGAGCAAGGGGCCTAATTAACAGGACTGTCCATATGGCTGCTGGATACATCAATGCACTGTTGCACACGTTTATTCCTGCTCTTTGCAGCAAGGTATCACTCACATATTTGCTCACATACACTTTTGTAGGAGATTGAAGGTTGTTACTCTCTATAAAAGTTTTACCATGCCCCTTCTACTTGACTTAAAGGATAAGTAAACCTTTAAAATAAGTGAAAGTAAAATTGATGAGGGGACTATTCTAAGCACTTTTGCAATATACATTCATTATTTATTTATTTTTAATTCCAAGATATTAAGGGATACGTGTACTGTTAATATGAATGAATTGTGTTACAACAGCGCCACCTGCTGGTCATTTCCCCACCAGTCTGATCACCAAGTAGTCAAGGAAGTTGTCAGGAGAAAGGAAGAGGCTGCTCTGATGTTCTTCTGCTTAGGAAAGATTTGAGAAAGGTTTCTAATTTTATTCCTAAGCAGGAGAACATCAGAGCAGTCTCTTTCTTTCTCCTGACAACTTCTTCCTTGACTACTTGCTGGTCAGACTGGTTCGAAAATGACCAGCAGGTGGCGCTGTTGTAATAAAATTCATTCATATTAACAGTACATGCATCCTTTAATATCTCGGAATTAAAAATAAATAAATAATGAATGTAAATTTCAAAAGTGCTTAGAATAACCCCCTCATCGATTTTACATTCACTTATTTTAAAGGTTTACTTATCCTTTAAATGAACAGTAACATCGAAAAATAAAAGTAATAAAAATATAATGTAGTGTTGCCCTGCACTGGTAAAACCGATGTGTTTGCTTCAGAAACACTACTATAGTTTATATAAACAAGCTGCTGTGTAGCCATGGGGCAGCCATTCAAGCACAGGATACACAGTAGATAACAGATAAGTACTACTATAGTTTATATAAACAAGCTGTTGTGTAGCCATGGGGGCAACCATTCAAGCACAGGATACACAGTAGATAACAGATAAGTACTACTATAGTTTATATAAACAAGCTGCTGTGTAGCCATGGGGGCAGCCATTCAAGCACAGGGTACACAGTAGATAACAGATAAGTACTACTATAGTTTATATATACAAGCTGCTGTGTAACCATGGGGGCAGCCATTCAAAGGAGAAAAGGCTCAGGTTACACAGCAAATAGCAGATAAGCTCTGTAGAACATAATGTTATCTGTTATCCACTATTTAAACTGTGCCATCGATTTCTGCCATTGCTACTCAAGCAGCTTGTTTATATGAATTATAGTAATGTCTCTAAAGCAAACACATCCGTTTTACCAGTGCAGGGCAATAGTATATTATATTGTCATTTCATTAAAACACTTTAATTTTTTTGTGTTACTGTTCTTTTAAGCTTCCATTGTCTCCCAGGCTGGCTGGACCAAAAATAACTTCTAGTGATGCAAGGGGTGGTCTCCAAGCACAAGGGTCATGGTCCTGGTTGTCATGGGTTGCCTAGGACAGTTTTAAAAGTAACTTTCTTTACCATAGATAACGCCTGGAACTTTCTCATAGGCTGTACAGAGAAATACTTCAACCTTATGGGAGGATAGGTATCTCCTGTACTTATACAGTTCCTTGGGGAAACTTGAAGGTACAGTGGCCCTTTAACACTCAGTAGTGCCAATATCAATATAATTCCTGTGCTGCTCAACCCCATGATTGTGGTTGTTCTGCTCCAGGTACATTATCACGTGATCAGATAACACACGTTGCAGTGGAATAATATCTCACCACAGCACTATGGCAGCGCAAATGCACATCAGAGAGATATAGAGAGATGGATAGGGATAGACATCTCTATAAATACAAATAAAAATCAAAGTTAGGCTCAATAAGATGTTTCCTTGTATGTGTATTATGGAACGTGTATACTTGCAATGTATAAAGTCCATCTTTAATATTGGCATAAACAGGAGACATCGCTATTGGTTAATCAATACGGAGCAGGTGGAGTTATTAATATATAGAGAGGCCAAGTTATTATTTCGCAGTCAATATCAGTCTTCATTATCAAAAAACAGCGTTAAAAGAAGTGATCAACATTCTGCTTTATTGCCACTAGATGGCAGCATCTGCTGGGTTTTTTTTTTCACTTTCTTGTTCTTGGCAGGTATGAACTCCTGTAGTGTCTGTCTTACTAACTGGAGCTCGTTTATCAACACGGGGCACACTTTCTATCTGGGCATTATCCCATAGCAACCAATCAGCGATCAGGTTTTTTTTTGTTTAAAGGGATCCTGTCATCGGAAAACATGTTTTTTTCAAAACACATCAGTTAATAGTGCTACTCCAGCAGAATTCTGCACTGAAATCCATTTCTCAAAAAAGCAAACAGATTTTTTTATATTCAATTTTGAAATCTGACATGGGGCTAGACATTTTGTCAATTTCCCAGCTGCCCCTGGTCATGTGACTTTCTGGCAGGCTGCTGTTTTTCCTTCTCAATGTAACTGAATGTGTCTCAGTGGGACATGGATTTTTACTATTGAGTGTTGTTCTTAGATCTACTAGGCAGCTGTTATCTTGTGTTAGGTAGCTGTTATCTGGTTACCTTCCCATTGTTCTTTTGTTTGGCTGCTGGGGGGGAAAAAGGGAGGGGGCGATATCACTCTAACTTGCAGTACAGCAGTAAAGAGTGATTGAAGTTTATCAGAGCACAAGTCACATGATTTGGGGCAGCTGGGAAATTGACAAAATGTCTAGCCCCATGTCAGATTTCAAAATTGAATATAAAAAAATCTGTTTGCTCTTTTGAGAAATGGATTTCAGTGCAGAATTCTGCTGGAGCAGCACTATTAACTGATTCATTTTGAAAAAAAATTTTTTTTCCCATGACAGTATCCCTTTAAGCAAACTGCAGGTAGAACAATGTATCCCACTTGTGCTCAAGCACACGCGCGCTGTAATGGAGAGGGAGGGAAACGGAGGGGAGGAAAGCAGGGGAGAGTGACAGAGGAGGGAGGCAATGGCAGAGGGGAGGAAATCCTGACTAGGATTAGACAGAAGACCCTTGAGGTAGGGTTGCCACCTGTCTGGACAGCCCAGTATTTGGAATTTGTAAATTAGGAAATCCGGACAGGGCATTGAAAATAACCTCTGATGAAGTGCCAGAACGAGGCATGAAACGCGTCAGGGGATCACACATGTCATAGGAAGGGAAGTACAACCCCATGTCACTGTTTTTATTGTAGCCTGAAATAAAGCTTTGATCTTTTAAACTACAGCTGGCGGGACATCCTCCCTAATCAATTGTTTTGGAGTGTGTGTTTTGACTGGACTGGAGACCAGTTCGCGGAGGTGCCTTCAGCGGTGGGAGGTGTGCCCTATTTCAGGGAGAATACGAGATACTGGCATGTGGTGAGGCAGGAGGAGGACTGGGAATGCATTCAGGAGGGCCCACTGAACCCCTATTTTTCCTGGGTGCCTACATTAGTCACATGGTGTGTTTCTCTGCAGTAGGTGACTTCGGAGATGCTGTTTCAAGGGTTGTTCACCTTTAAGTTAACTTTTAATATGTTACAGAATGGACAATTCTAAACAACTTTTCAATGGGTCTTCAATATTTATTTTAGTTTTTTTTATATGCCTTTTTTCCAGCTCTCAAATGGGGGTCACTGACCCCATCTGAAAAAAAAACAAATTATCTGGAAAGCTACACATTTATTGACATTTTTACTTTTCATTACTCGTCTTTCTATTCAGGCCTCCCCTATTCATATTTCAGTCTCTTATTCAAATCATTGCATGGTATCTAGGGTAATTCGGAGCCTAGCAACAAGACTGCTGAAGCTGCAAACTGGAGAGCTGCTGAATAAAAAGTGAAATAACTCAAAAACCACAAATAATAAAAAATGAAAACCAATTGCACATTGTCTCAGAATATCCATCTCTACATCATACCAAAAGTTCACTCAATGGCGAGCATATATAAGCAGACATTCAAACTAAATGCACCATTTTTTGCTTTGGAGCAAAATGCTATTTAATACATTTCCACCACAGTGTTGCCCCTATATTAGAAGAATCCACTATACCCTCCAAAGTGGAGATACAGAATCATCCTGCCCATGTCCTCCTGGAGAAGCCAGAGAAGAAAGGGTTAATGCAAGAATCATTAGCCAAGTTGCTGCACAGATAAGATGACAGTACATGACGCCAGTTGCACATATTTATTATCTCAGGCATCATTCAGTCCCTCGGGCTCTGCAGCTGGAGTTTCAAGCAATGACAGGACACAGACCTGGCAGCCACTGATCGTTCTTTTCAAGGTGAAATAAATCTTCAGAATAATTCAAGGATACTGGAACTTGCAAGATTCATTATGAATCCAACCTTCAACCAGTTCCCCATGACAGTACAGAGTATAGTAATGGCTTGCATTAACGCACTATTGGCCAGAGCTTCTCAGTATTAGCTTTTGATTGGCTCTTTGTTTTATACATTCACTACATTGTACTGAAATTGCTGGAAGGGTTCGTAGCTGCTACACATGTATCACAATTAAATGAATCTAAAATTTCCTGCTTTGAACTAGACACCCCAGTGTTTGAAGGTGAGTCTGGTTCAAAACCTCCTGCCCAGTTTTTGTGGGTTGAAAAAGCTCCAAACAATGTGGCACATGATGTCATGTCAACCCCACTCTCAATGTCAACAACCTGCTCCCCAAAGCATCTTCAGCCTGCCCCCCCATGTCACTTACCTGCCCACTGATGCCACAGTAAGTTTGCCACCATTTATTTTGGAGAAAACGAGCAGGGCGGCAGGCCAGTGACATAGGGGGCGGACCAGTGATGTTGGGGGGCAAGATGGGCGACTTTGGGGGCAGGACTGATTACGTGGAGATTGGCTGATCGCCATGTCATTCACTTCTATGTTAACAATTAAAATGTTCTAATTAACAAAATTGGTAACAGAAGAGAAATGGGTGGGGACAGATAGGAGTGAAAGCTCCAAGGATGAAGCAACAGCTTTACTTGTTGACAGCCATGGAGAAGAAGAATGGGAGACAGTAATATTATATGGTCTAAAAATTAATTTTGAAAAGACCCTTTCTGTTTGTTGCAGCCAGGATTGTCCATTGATAAGAGATTCCACCTCTGGAGAGCAAGTGAACTCAATCACCGATTTTGGGCCTTGGTTAGACCTGTCCTTCAGGAAGTTTCTATATAAAGTGGAGGGTCCTAAGGCTGATAACTTGTATATGGGGCAAAGCACAGAGAATGGGTGAATTTTTCTGTGTTGATGTCTATCTCACATTATGATAAATGTACCCCTAAAGGTGACCCGCTATAATGTAGCGTAGCAGGCAGGATTCAAACCAAACTCAGGAGGAGCCAGAGAACACAGAGAAGGGTTGTCTATAAGGCCACACATAGATTTCCAAAAGTATGTTTGCTGAAGAGCTGCTGCAAGAGAGCTATGGAGAAACCTTCAATGCCTTGATAGGTCACAGTTTCTGAGGGGAAGCAGAGTGTTAAGCTGGCCATACACAAGCAGATTTAACCTGCTGATTGGGCCCCTTCAGTTTAAAGAGATACTGATATCAGAAATTAAACCATTTTTACATCTATCATAGTATAGGCTTTGTTTGCTACTTGTACTTTTGCCATAAATTATTTCCTCAAAGCTTTTACATTACCCTGACTCCCCGTGCTCGTCTATGAGGGGGCTGCCATATTTGTGTTGCAGGAATCCGATAGCATTAGTAACTCTAACTGACAGACTGAGATGGGACAGTCAGGCTGACAAAACTGTCAGGTTTAGGAACTTCAAGTGACAATTACTTACAAAAACAAACCTTTCAGCAAAAAACGATTAACATGGCCTATAGGCAGGGCCGGAACTAGGGGTCGGCCGAAGAGGCACGTGCCTAGGGCGCAAAGGTAAAGGGATGCCAGGCATGTACCTCTTCTGATGCCTTCCCCTAGTTCAGACCATTGCGCCCAGAAGATGTTGCTGCAGTTCCTTCCAAATGCGAGTGTGTGCACACATGCGCAATCGCACATCCTCTGCGTTTGCATCCCTTCGCATATGCGCACTCTCGCTTCCTCTACGCTTCCACTTTTCCGCTCATGTGCACTATCGTGTCCTCGCCGCTTGAGCTCTTCTGTGCATGCGCTAACAGTGAGGGGTGACGTAGTCTTGCGGGTTGCTTAGGGTGCCCTGCCAACTTGGCCCGGCACTGCCTATAGGCAACTTTTAATGTACATTCATATTTTAAAAAGTAGTTTTTTTAGTGTCAGTATCACTTTAAATTGGTGTCTTATCTGCCCACGTAAGGACCTAATCCCACTGGATGGGGCCCAGGTTGGCATGTTGATATGGTCCCAATGGGCCTACATAGCTGCCAATTATCATCCAATCTTTGGCCCAGGGATTAAACAACCAGATCTGTCTAATTTAGACAGAATTAGGCTTCCTGTGAGAATACCTGGTGGTCTAGTGGGGTGGCGGGGACGAGCTGTGCTCACACAGGAACACCCTCTGTCTCCTCTCCTGTGGGCCTATACTAACTATAGAGTTTAGTATCACAATAGCCTTTGATATTATGTCTGTCCAAGAAATCATCCAAGTCCCTCTTATAGTCATTAACTGAATCAGCATCAGAACATCACCCGGCAGTGCATTCCACAACCTCACTGTCCTGACTGTGAAGAACCCCCTACGTTGCTTCAAATGAAAGTTCTTTTCTTCTAGTCTAAAGGGGAGGCCTCTGGTACGGTGATCCTCTTTATGGGTAAAAAGGTCCCCTTGCCTGTCCCTGACCTCTGCAAGTCCTCTGCCTGCACCGACCTTCGCCTGTTACTGACTATTCTCTAGGATCCGGACTTTGTACTGCGTTACTGTTTGGTTTCCATCCCGGCCTGTGTCCTCATTTATGTCCCTACCTCCTGTTTCCATTCAACACTGTCTGATTGGTATGGACCTCAGCCGTCCCTAGACTAGACTTCCTGTTCCTCCTCAAACAAAATTTCCCCATGCATCAGTTACGAGGGATTATAAATTTTTTTATGAAGCTTTATCCTTTTAGTTTGTTAAATCTCTTTTTTTGCCTTTGGTTCGCTCACCGTTCAGATATGGTGGTCCGGGTGCAGTGTGCCCCGAACCCTGCTCCTGTTAGTGTCCCAAAAAGGGATTACACTTGCATCCAAAATGCCTGTACTTTCCACATATATATTAATACGGATAAGCTTACCCTTTCGGTAGTGTGACCCGGGTGCATCCGCCCCGAGTCCGTCACTAAGGAGACAATCAACTGTATCAAATACAAAAGTGTGGGATCGCACTTCCAGGGCCACGAATCGGTTGCATTAGTTTTTCAGTAAAATCACTTTTATTTGTACATCGTTAAAAAGAAGGATTAAATCAGTTTATGGTCTGACGCGTTTCGTATAAACATACTTCATCGGAGACCAGTCCAGTTCCTCCTGTCACGTTACAATTCCCTTGTTTGTCCAGAACTCTTGCCTTGCTTCTCCCACTCTAAGACCTGGCGGCATCTGAAGAAGATGTGTGAGCCGCAGCTAGAACTTTGGCATCTGTTCTGGGTTTTGAGGTACCATAATTTACGTTACCAAATTGGGCAAATAGTCGCTCATTTGGAGACCTTGCCCTAGAGAGCTGTAGTGTGATCTCATCAGCCCAATGGCAAGAGGAAGAACCTCTCAGAACTACTGGACTCCTGGTTCCTTGCCTCTTTACTTATACCCCCCACTGTCAAGTTGGTAATCTTAAACTCTGGAGGATTCCCACTTAAGCTCAGAGCAGAGACCTTCTTCTCCTGTAAAGTGAACATTCTCAATGATTAGAAAGACCATTGCTGACTATAGAATTTGAGGCCCGACGCCAATCTGCGTGAACTTTCTGTCCTTGGGCACAAGGGAAAAAGCCACAGCTCCCTGATATTCTGGCCTTGCACCAGCACTGACTGTTCATATTTTTGTCTCTGAACAAATGGGCTCATTTTCAGAAACAGATATTCTTCAGTAGAAATTCAGAACACACACATTGTGGAGTATTGATTCACATTGTAACACACAACACAATATCTCCCCATTACGGGACGGTATTTTCAGTGAGCCTGCGACCGATCCTCAACAAACCAAACAAACGAGTTGTGGTTTTCTGTTTCACAAACAAGGTGTGTGGGGGGATTAATCACCCAGGGAGCGATTACCAACATTAAAATAAAATGTATAAAGTCAATATAAATTCCGACCAACAAAGGGGCAACAAAAATATTCCGTGATGAAGCTGATAAATGTAACAAAGGGAAATTACTTTCGTGAATACAGGAGTTTGTGCTGTTTTATGTGAATGGCAAATAAAGCAGTGATGTGTTTTAAGCAACTAATAAATATTATTTGCAAAATGCCCTTGCACCAAGTCTTTCCTTGCCCAAAACATGTAGCGCAGGACATTCCTGCAATTAATACGCTATGATGTTATAAGACGTACAATGAACACGGGGGTTGCAGCCTGTTGAGGAGCACTGAAAAATATACCTGAATGAAAGGACAAGTCTATAAAAAGGCTGATATGGCTGGTTTCAGTGATGTAAGTTGCTTTTGCAGCAAAGTCGTTTTGCAAGGATTTTAGCAGAGTGTTTTCTGCCAATATCTTGTAAAGTCATGCACCTGGTATGTAAAAATATCCACTTATACCCTAAATGGGACTGCACTAGGCAAATCCATTATAGAAAAGGAACTTGGAGTCCTTGTAGATGATAAACTTGGCTGTAACAAGCAATGCCAGTCAGCAGCATCAAGGGCAAATAAGGTCTTGAGTTGTATTAAAAGGGGCAGAGATTCACGGGAGGAGGGGGTCATTCTTCCACTGTATAGAGCACTGGTAAGGCCCCATCTAGAATATGCCGTACAGTTTTGGTCTCCATCACTCAAACAGGACATTATTGTATTAGAGAGGGTACAGAGAAGGGCAACTAAGCTGGTAAAAGGTATTGAAAATCTTAGCTATGAGGAAAGACTGGCCAAATTGGGGATGTTCACGCTGGAGAAGAGGCGCTTAAGGGGTGATATGATGACTATGTATAAATATATAAGGGGATCATATAATAATCTCTCTAATGCTTTATTTACCAGTAGGTCTTTCCAGAAGACATAAGGACACCAATTCGGATTAGAAGAGGTTCCAGCTAAATATTGGGAAGGGGTTTGTTACAGTGAGAGCTGTGAAGATGTGGAATTGTCTCCCTGAATCAGTGGTACAGGCTGATACATTAGATAGGTATAAGAAGGGGTTGGATGGTGTTTAGCAAGTGAGGGAATACAGGGATATGGGAGATAGCTCATAGTACAAGTTGATCCAGGGACTGGAGGCCAGCAATAGCATTTTATATGAGAAAGCCCTAGAGAGAGTATGGACAAGTATAAATACAAACCTTGTTGCAGATACTTTACTCTATAACCAATTGTTTAATGTGGACAATGCTGTGATAGTCTTTGTATTTTTTCCTTCTCTGGCCAAGGGGGAAGCAACAGAGGCTCCTGTGGTGCAACTATTTTTGTAAAAAGAAGGGACAATATATTTATTGGTGCCTGCCCAGCAGCAAACTATTTGAGGGGCTCATCATTAGATCGGCTCCTTGTCTCTCCGATCACCTTTCCTGTATCATCTGGTGGTGTAATGGTTGATTTATATGGTTCTTCCTAGTAAATGTGTCTGCTGATTTGTAGACCAAATGGCCTGATGGTGCCCCTTAAAGGGCACAAATCATAACTAAAATCATTTCCTAAGTAAATACACTATGTGAAAGTTCAAGAAATCCAATTTTTCAAACAGTTACAATTGTTTGTATATAATGTAAATGATCAGCTCACTATTCCTTCTGCAAGATCTCCCCTATAGTTCTAACTGAGGCAGCCATCTTGGATTTCACTGGCTCCTCCTACCTATATCTTCCCAGCCAACTGCAGCTCTGAAATCTCGCACATGCTCAGTTGAAATTCCTTGTTGCTTATCAACCCTTCTAAGCTATTTTCAAATCAGCCAAACCTGTGTGTTAGCTGCTGTACAGTAGTGCTGCCACCTGCTCGAAGTTAGTGTGTGTGCCCTTCATTTGCATAATGACTTTACCAGCAGGGGACAAGATAGGGAAATCTCCTGATACTTCTAGTGGAGGAGTTTACTAAAACAAGGCATTCTGGGTAGAATACTCAAAGCAGTGTTACAATCTGAGCATGCTCCTGAAATTTGCATATTAGAGTCTCTGTTAGAGTCTCAATATGGCCTCCCTCAGTGAAAGAACCCATTTGACAAAGTAAGGGATTATTTTAAAACCTGCAGTTTTTTCAAAAAACTATATATGTAGTTTGATTAAACGTGTTTAGCTTGTACTGGTCAGATTGTTAATATGCGTTTGATTTTGGCTGTGATAGGTGCCCTTTAATGTGTGAAGGACCTACATTATATACAGGATTAGAGGGAAACGATCACCTTATATCATCTGGCCTCTTCCGTACAGGAATAATAGTTTGGTGGGGTTACAGGCCCATAAATCAGAATATCAGCTGACTCATGTTGTGCAGAGGAGCACATGCAAATTCAAGTTGAATCAACATTGTTCATTGTACCCAGAGCTAATATGCACTGGGAATAAAAACCAGATGGACTGTTAAAGTCTTCTGTAGTCTGTCAGTCCACATAGGGGCTACCAATAACCAATCACAGCCCTTATTCAGCAACACCCAGGAACATTTTTCATGTTTGTGTTGTTCCCCAACTTTTTTTTTTTTACACCTGAATGTTGCTCACAGATGAAAAAGCTTGGGGACCCCTGCTCTAAGGTCTTGGACACACGTGGATTTAGAGAGTGGTTCACGCTGCGTTTTTTTTGTTTTGCTTTAAAAAAAGCCGACCTATGCGTAGATATGTTAGTGGTTTAAGCTTAATGGCCCAATAACGCTAGCGTATAAGCGGCGGTCAGCACCACGGCACGGACTGTGCCGAAAACCACGTGTGTCCGTAGCCTAAGAAGGGTTGGCACAAGGAACACTGTAGTGTGGAAGTAGCAAGACCACAACCTTGTGCTGGATAATGTGGTTGTTAATACACTATATAGAACAGAGGTCTCTGGTTTTTGGGTAAAAGCACTGTTTATATTGAATAGCAGATCCTACCTTTGTGCATTACTAGGCAACAGATGTATGACATTGTATAGAAAGGGCACATTCGCTGTTAAAGAAGAAAATCTTTATTCACAATACAATGGATACATATAAGCAGTTTATAAATAGAGGAAAAGCATAAAATGGAGATAAATTAAGAGCTGATGACTGTTGAGGAATCTTGGTGGATCGGCCAAACCGGGGCTGCTACAGTAGGGGGCGTATGAGCCCCTGCCCACCGGAATAGATGGTTCAGTCCAATGAGAAAGAGGAGAAGAGAACTGAGGGCAAAGGGACCTCACTGGCAACTTCCAGAGGCTGCTAAATCTTTGGTTCTACGAGAATAAAACGGATCGATGGTTCTGGACACAAATAGACTCCGAGTAGGACAATGTACATGGATAATATTCACAGTAATTCTACATATAATCAGCATTGCTCCAATCTCAATATGGCTGCCCAGGGGTATCTATAGCAACAAGCGCTAAGAGCATGGCGTCCGAACGAATCGACCCACACAAACTTAATGTAGCTACAGATTTATATTCTATTCCATTTAACAAGAGCAAGTGAATCTCTGCCACATAATTATGTCTGATCAAACACAAGCTCCACGCTACGAGAGCCTGAAATTGAACATAGAGGCAGATTTATCAAAATGTCATATTAGAACTGGCCACAGAAAAACTCGCTCACTTTCTATTCATTCCTATGGGATGGTTAGATTCATATTTATCAGTGGAGCTCACCATTTGATAAATATGCTTTTAAAAACACCATAGGAAGGAATAGAAAGTGAGTGTTTTTCTGTGGCCAGTTCTAATCTCACATTTTGATAAATCCACCCCATAGTGTTTAGCGGTGTGGCAGCTCCTCCCAGCAGAATTCATCACAAAGAAAAGCAGAGGCACCAGCAGCGAGTTTATGTGCAGCTTTTGTGCATCCCTGACTGCCCACTAGGAGGCGCTACACAATGGACTGACACTTTGGATCAGAAAACATTCAGCAGCACTACCCTTTGCTCTTAAAGGAACAGTTCAGTTTAAAAATAAAACTGGGTAAACAGGCTGTGCAAAATAAAAAATGTTTCTAATATAGTTAGTTAGGCAAAAATGTAATGTATAAAGGCTGGAGTGACTGGATGTGTAACATAATAGCCAGAACACTACTTCCTGCTTTTCAGCTCTCTAACTCTGAGTTAGTCAGGGACTATAAGGGGGGCCACATGGGACATAACTGGTCAGTGAGTTTGCAATTGATCCTCAATATTCAGTTCAGATTCAAAAACTACTGATATGACCCATATGCCCCCCCCTCAAGTCACTGATTGGTCACTGCCCGGTAAACAATCAGTGGAAACCATGAGAGCTGAAAAGCAGGAAGTAGTGTTCTGGCTATTATGTTACACATCCAGTCACTCCAGCCTTTATACATTACATTTTTGGCTAACTAACTATATTAGAAACATTTTTTATTTTGCACAGCCTATCTATTTACCAGTTTTTATTTTTACACTGAACAATTCCTTTAAACCAATGAAATGGAGCGAAGAGCCCCCCGGATGTTGAACCAACACACCTAGCATTATAGAAACAGCTGAAAGATGTAGTTGTACATTAGGAGAGCTGGTGGTTCATCCCAGCCTTACACTCACCTTGTCCTGGTGATTAAAACTAAATAAAGTACATTATTGGGGGGAAACTTGTTCATGTGAGTGATAAGGGCAGTAGTGTTAACTCTCAGCAGCTTGTGGCTCTCAGTAGGCGATTCTGAGAGTTGAAGTTTAACAACTGGGCTGAACACACAGGCCCAACTTCTGCTCATAGACATACGTTTGTACCTATAAGTGTAATCAAGGCCAGGCTAGGATATCCCTCTGTGTTTTGAGTCGGACCAACAGATATAAATCCAGTAATAAAACGGGGACCTTTTACAACGACTTTCTTACTCTGTGGAGCTCATTTATAAGCACTGGGCAAATTTGCACGCAGGCAGTAACCCATAGCAACCAGTCATGAGCTTTTTTTCAGCCAGCTGCAGGTTGAACAGTGAAAGCAATCATCTGATTGGTTGCCATGGGTTACTGTCCAGGTGCAAATTTGCCCATTGTTTATGAATGAGCCCCGAATATAGTCCAGTGCAGGAGCAGGTCCTTGTTACATAGGAATACAGTGCAATGATGTGTGTGTCACTAAACTAGGTGTAAATCTCTGATGTACATTGATTATAATGATTGTGCAACTGGGAGGAGTCTGCACTGAAGTAACTGTCCCTAATCAGGGGGTATAGACTTAGGGTAGAACTGCACAGGCAATTTTACCTGCGATACCTTCCGTTCCCAGGCGCGATGTGACTAATCACAGGAGTCATGTTCGATGCGTCTAATCTAATGTAAGTAATACAAATGTCACATGTAGAAGCCGATTGCATCCGACAACTGTCAGATGAAGATGCAACATGCAACATTTGCATCTGACAGTCGCCTCGGATGTAATCAGCTTCTACGTGCGACATTTGTATTACTTACATTAGATTCGGCGCATCTGACGTGACGTCTGCGACTAGTCTCATCTAGGGATGCACCAAATCCACAATTTGGGATGTGGCCGAATCCCCCAATCCTTTGTGAAAGATTTAACCGAATACCGAACCCTAATTTGCATATACAAATTAGGGGCAGGAAAGGAAAAAAATTGTGAATTTTATTTTTACTTTTTTTGTGATGAAAAGTCACGTGATTTCCCTCCCAGCCCTAGAATTCTGTTCAGCCAGACACAAGGATTCTGCAGAATCCTGCTGAAAAAGGCAGTATCCCGAATTTGGTGTATCCCTAGTCTCATCGCTTCGGAATGGAAGGTATCGCAGGTAAAATCGCCCGTGGAGTTCTACCCTTACTGTCCATAAATAAAGCGTAAGCTATGAGGACACGGCTCAGGCGTGGGCAAGTTGTAGCCCTTCTTATATATGTGCACAGCCTGCTAGCGATTTGCAAGTGGGGGTTGCCATTGTGCTCTGTAGAGGAATCCTCCAAAATCCTCAATCTTAGGGGCATATTTATCAAAGAGTGAAGTTAGAGATCGCCATAGTCTGCTAGAGTGAAATTCCGCACTCTCCATTCATTTCTATGGGATTTTTTAAACAGTATTTATCAATCAATGATAAATACGCCTTTCAAAATCCCATAGAAATGAATGGAGAGTGCGGAATTTCACTCTAGCAGACTATGGCGATCTCTAACTTCACTCTTTGATAAATATACCCCTTAGAAAGGAGCGGCTGCAGAGTTGCACAATATGGCTGCTTTTTCACAAACTAAGAATCCCCTGCACACACTAAAGCTACGCCCTTCATATAATTCAAGTCTATTTAAAGGGAAACTAAAGGGAAGCCAAACCATGCTTATAAAGAGGGTACATGTTCCTTATCTTTTGGGGTTCTTGACAATCCTGTAGTTTGTACACAAGTGCAGCATGTGAAATACATAAATACAAACAGTCCCAGCATTCTTAGCAGTTGTCCTGGGAGAGGCAGCTACTGCGGATATATATCCAAACTCTCCCAAGGGACAGGAGAGACCTGCGGGGGTTAATAAGGCCTGAATGCAGCTTTATAGGGAGGTCAGAGATTTCTCTAGAGTCTGGGGGGGGGGTCCCTCTATCTCACAGCAGCGCAGCTATAATACACCCCCCGCATATACAGAGGCAGAAAAAGGTATTGAAAAGCTAAATACTGGTTGCACAGTATTCACTGAATATTTATATGAAGAAGTGGCAAAAGTAGTTTTTTTTTATATATTTTACATTAAATATTAGATTAAGTCAGGAAACATTTACACTTTGAGTACTAAATTGCCCATTCTGAAGTTGTTAAAAAAATATCTAAAAAAAATGACCAGTGTCGCTTTGCAAAAAGACATGTGCCTGGCCTTCCTCCGGTACAGACCGTTAACCCTTCAACCCGAGACGGGCCAGCAATACTCCAATACATTGCAGGATCCCTTCTGGAAGTGAAAGCGTTAAAAAGAAAGACAATTTTACTCGACAGCCGTTCCACTAATGTCTTGAGCGACCCCCTTCAAAGGCATGATGCTCTTCGTGGGCTGAAAAGAGAAAAAGAGGAGAGGGAATTAGTCAATGGCAAGTTCAAACAAAACATAAAGGAGCAGCAAAAACAACAATCAGTATTTGTGAGCAGAAAGTGTGACCAGGGGACCCTATTGCTTTATTACTCAATAATAGTAGTGTATATATATTGTAGTATATGGAATAGTAGTAGTATATGGTATAGTAGTAGTGCCCTAAATATTTGTTGCTAGCCCCCCTCGAAGGAATGGCTTGGAAGTCACCCTGTGATATGGACATGAAACATTGACAGGGAGGTCTGTGTCAGGCAGTCAGGGTGTTATTATTGGGCAAGAAGCCCATTTATATAATGTAGTGCCCCTTTGGCAGCGATCACCAATCAGGAGTAAGCACAGTTTACATCAGAAGCAGATTGGCTTCAACTCGCATGCTACTGGCTGCCAGAGCTGGGGAAAAAAAAAAAAAGATGGCAAGCTAACGGGTATGGTAGTTATTAAAGGAGAAGGAAAACCATTTTACACTTGGGGGTGCCAAATGTTAGGCACCCCCAAGTGAATGTATTTACTTACCTGAAACCCTGGGCCGGTGCTCCTATCAGCAGAAAACTGCACCAGCCCAGGGTTATACCAGTGAGCACCAGGGAGCGATTCTCTTCCGGCTTCTTCTTTCTTCTCGCGGCTGCACATGCGCAGTAGAGGGAAGTGTCGAAATTTAACAAAGGAGTAGATATTTTGTTCAACTGCACATGTGTCTGCTCCGGGAAATTTGAAGAAAGAAGAAGAAGCCGGAAGAAGATCCCTCCATGGTGCTCACTGGTATAACCCCGGCCAGTGCAGTTTTCTGCTGATAGGAGAAGGTAAGTAAATAGAATTACTTGGGGGTGCCAAGCAGAAAATGCCTCTCCTCATTTAATCACCATTGAGAACAGTGAGAGGCAGTAAGGATGCACCGAATCCACCATTCTGGATTCGTCCAAACCCTTCTGAAAAGATTTGGCTGAATACCAAGCTAAATCCTAACTTGCATATGCAAATTCGGGATGGGGAAAACATTTTTTTACTTCCTTGTTTTGTGACAAAAAGTCGCGCAATTTCCCTCCCCTGGTTTGAATATGCAAATTAGGATTCGGATTCAGTTCGGCCTGGCATAAGGATTCGGCCAAATCCAAATCCTGCTGAAAAAGGTCAAATCCCGAACCGAATCCTGGATCCAGTACATCCCTAGTAAGGAGTGAGCCCATTTGCCAACCCTTAAGGTGGCCATAGACGTAACAATTACGATCTTTCTTGGAAAATATATTTCCAAGAAAGATCGTTCGTTTCAATACACACGTGTACAGCTGAATCGTCACATATACAGGTAGATATACATATAGAAACAATAGAATTCTACCTGTATCTGACGATTCAGCACTAACAATGGCCAATGTTTGGGTCCCTTCAAAGGCACCCGATCAAAATTTTCCGTCCAGCACGATCGACCGATATCCAAGTCTTCTGCCGATATCGGTCGGCTCTTTATCCACCATACACGCAACGAATATCGGACGAAAATTTGTTTCGTACGATATTATCTGTGCGTCTATGGCCACCTTTAGACTTGGAGCCCATAACTGTATCTGATAAGCTGCTTGACCTGCCATCATGTTTGCCTTGGATTTCACTACATTGCTCTGGAGTACAAAATAGAGAAATTTAATTACTTACCGTAATTTCTATTTCCAAGTCACCTACCATGGCAGCACTCACCAACATGAGTATTCCCCGCCCCTCAGGTCACTGGACAGGAAAGGGTTAACTCCCAACCCTATAACATCCGCTCTGCACCGCCCCCACCTTGTCTATGTTTCTTAGCTTCAGAAGGGAGGGAAGTTGGTGAGTGCTGCCATGGTAGGTGACTTGGAAATAGAAATTACGGTAAGTAATTAAATTTCTCTATTTCCCAAGCCACCCATGGCAGCATATCACCAACATGAGAATTTCCAAAGCCAAAAGAAGGGAGGGACCACAACTGATGCTTAACATTTATTATGAATGCAATACAGCTTGCAAAACCTTTCTCCCAAATTTAGCCTCTTGGGAAAGAAAAACATTTAACTTATAATGCTTTATAAATGTATGCAAGGAGGACCATCTTGCAGCCTTGCAAATTACGTCTGGCGGCGCTCTGGCTTCCGCCGCCCAGGAAGCAGCCAATGCTCGAGTAGAGTGAGCCTTCAAGTCTCTAGGTACCTCTCTGCCTGTTTTGTGATAGGCGAACACTATGCATTCAACGATCCATCGACTGATAGTCGCTTTAGACGGGGCACAACCTCTTCTAGGACCCCTCGGAATGACAAACAGTCTTTCTGACTTCCTCCACGCCTGTGTACGGGTCAGATAATGAGATATTATTCGAACTAGGTCCAACGTATGCCACTGTTGTTCACGCACTGTTTTGGGATCTGGACAAAAGGAGGGCAAAGTTATCTCCAAATTCATATGAAATTGTGATACAACCTTCGGAAGAAATTCAAACGCTGGTCTCAAGACCACTTTATCTGGGAACACCACCGTATCAGGTTCCTTCGCTGAAAGAGAATGAATTTCCCCTACTCTGCAGGCTGAAGTGATCGCCACCAGAAATAAAGCTTTCAGAGTAACATGCCAATCTGAAGCCTTTTCCAACGGTTCAAAAGGAGCTGCCATTAAAACCTTTAAGACTAAAGGCAAATCCCATGGAGGTACCCCTAGTCGTCTTATTGGACACACTCTTTTAAGTGCATTAAACAGGCGAATGACCAACGGATCCTCCGCCCATGATCTTTCAGTTAATGCCGACAGTGCCGAAACTTGTCCTCTCAAAGTGCTGACACTAAGCCTTCTCTGGTACCCAGCAAAGAGAAACTGCACCAACTCTGACGCCCCAGGACATCTGGGATCAAATCCTTTATCTTCCGCAAATTTGACAAAACAAGACCAGACACGATAGTATTGACTTGACGTAGAGTGCTTTCTAGATTTCAACAGCAATTCTATCAGATCTTTGTTGAGGCCTATCCCTGATAACCTCTGCCTTTCAACTTCCACGCCCTCAGAGACAGGTGGAACACCTCCTGAAATGGAACTGGGCCCTGCATCAGCAGATCTTTCATAACTGGAAGTTTCATTGGAGGCTCCACTGACATCTGTCTTAGAAGTGGAAACCAGGGACGCCTGGGCCAGAATGGGACTACAGCAATCACCTGTGTCTCCTCTTTGTCTATTTTCTTCAATACCCTCCAAATTAATGGAAAGGGTGGAAAGACATACCCGAACATCCCTCTCCAGTTCTGATTTAGGGCATCTATTCCACTGGATATCCGGGACGGGTACCTTGAAAAGAACCTCTTGCACTTGTGGTTGTGATCCGAGGCCATGAGGTCTATCTCTGGATTGCCAAATCTCTTGGTAATGGTCTGGAACACAACGGGATTCAGGGACCATTCTCCTGGCTCCAAGGAATTTCTGCTTAGGAAATCCGCCTGCACATTCATTTTGCCTGGTACAAAAAAGGCTACTAAACCTCTTAGGTTTGATTCTGCCCATGACATGATAGTTGACAGCTCTTGTATCAACCGCGCACTCTTGGTGCCTCCTTGTCTGTGTACATATGCCACCGCCGTGGCATTGTCTGAACGGATTTTCACCCACCTGTGTGTTATCCTCTCCGAGAAGGCCAATAGAGCCATCCTTATTGCCCTCAACTCCAATACATTGGAAGGAAGATGAGAGACTTCCCACTGCCCTTGAGCTGACAGATCGTCTAACATGGCTCCCCAGCCTGTTTGAGAGGCGTCTGTTGTAATTGTGACGTAGTCTGGTTCTGTCAACGGCATTCCTCTGGTTAGATTTCTCGGGATCAACCACCAGTCTAGGCTCGCCATCACCTGACTTGGAATATGAAGAAGTCTCTTCAGATTTATGGGATTGGTCGACCCTGAACCCAGAAAAAATATTTGAAGGGGTCTCATGTGCCATCTTGCCCAACGTACCATCTGAATGGTGGAGGAAAATAGACCCAGAATTGACATGCAATCCTTGACGGACACTCTGGTGAGCTGTTGAAAGGATCTCACTCGGTCCATGATGTATGAGACCTTCTGATCTGGAAGAGACACTATTCCTTGAAGAGTGTCCAAGCTGGCTCCCAAGAAAATTATCTTCTGAGTTGGCACCAGATGACTCTTCTGCCAGTTTATCACCCAGCCGAAGAGTTGCAGAATTCCAATCGCTTTGTCTCTGTTTTTTACAGCTTCTTCTTCTGAGTTGGACACCAGAAGTATATCGTCCAGATAATGGAAGGCTGGGACCCCCTTCACTCTCAGTAAAGCTATTACTGTTACTAAGACCTTTGAAAAAGTCCTTGGAGACGTGGACAGGCCAAACGGAAGGCAAGTGAACTGCACGTGTTGTTCCTGAAACACAAACCGCAGGTATTTTCTGTGTGGACCGTACACTGGAACATGAAAGTACGCGTCTTTGAGATCCAGATTTACCAACCATGCTCGAGGCGGAATTGCTGCAATTATGGATGTCAGGGACTCCATCTTGAATTTTCTGCAACGTATGAATTGATTTAGTGGACGAAGATCCAGAACTGGTCTGAAGGCCCCTGAGGATTTTTTTACTAGAAAGAGTTTGGAGTAAAACCCTCTCCTTCGTTGCTCCCGGGGTACTGGTTCTACAGCACCGGTCTCTAGCAACTGATCCATATATTCTTGGACTATTTCCTTTGCACCTTGAACCTTCGGCACCAAAGAAACTCGATACACATCGTATCTTGGGATCCTGGAGAATTCGAGATGGTAACCTTCTCTTATAATCTCTAAAACCCAACGATCCCGAATATTCTCGGCCCAAACCTCCTTGAAGAGTGCTAGACGCGCTCCTACTGCACAGGTTTGAGCCGGCCTGATCTCATTGTGTTCTGTGTGAGGAGGAGCCGAACCCAGTTGCCTTTTTTGCCGGTTGTCGTGGCTCCCCTCTAGAAGATCTCCATGGAGACTGTCTGCCTTGAGACCTCCCAGGTCTGTACTGCCTTGAGTTACGAAAATTCCTATTCTTAGGTGATTCAGCTCTTGGCCCATGACGTCTGAATTTCCTCTCTTGTGGAAGAAAAACACTTTTCCCACCAGACACCTTTTTAATAATTGAATCCAGACTCTCACCGAACAATCTGTCTCCTTCGAAAGGCAACTGACACAAATTGGCTTTAGAGGCAGTGTCTGCTGACCAGGACTTCAGCCATAGTGCTCTCCTTGATGCTACTGAAAGAGCCATTGACCTCGCTGCCAACCTGACTAAATCGATGGAAGCTTCTGCCATGAAATCAGTAGCTATCTTTAGATCAGACAACATCTCTCGCAAGACTGATCTTTTGACATTTGAAGAAATGGCATCTTCTAGATTGTTTACCCAGATCTTCATCGCCCTAGAGGTTGAAGTTAGTGCAACAGCAGGCCTGCAAGATGCCCCGGCAGAGACAAACGCCTTCTTCAGATCCAATTCCATCCGCTTTTCCATCGGATCTCTAAACGCACCCGCATCGTCAACCGGAAGGGTAGTTTTCCGAGCCAATCGAACCACTGCCGCATCAACTTTAGGTGGATTATCCCACAACTTTGCATTAGGCTCATCCACAGGGTATTTCTTTGCAAATTTACCTTGAATAACCACTCTCTTTTCCGTCTTCTTCCACTCTGAGCTAATTAGCTCCTTAATTGAGCCATGAACCGGAAAGGTAGAGGAACGCTTTTTTACAGACGGAAACAACTTGTCTGCAGAAGAACTCTTTGGTGTCTCTTCCGTTAAGCTTAATGACTTCCTAACTGCCTTCACCAGACTCTCTACTGTGGAGGCATCAAAGGCAGACTCATCCTCAGAAAAAATTTCACCTTCTTCTGATAAATCCGACTGATCATCCGCCGGATCATAATATTCCTCTTCTGAAATGTCCGAAAGGGACTCATACAGCATTTCCCGAGACCTCTTAGGCCTCCTGCTTGAAGAGGATGCTTCCTGCACCCCCTGCACCACTGCTTGCTTAATTAGGGACACTAAGGCATCCAATTGGGGTGCTGTAGAAGTTTGAGGCTCAGCCGTTAAGGGTTGCTCCGCCACCGACTGCTTTCTTGCTTGTTGACTTTCCACCTTCTGTGCTTCAGTAGAGGCAGAGAGGCTAATAGGAAAGAAACAAGCACCATTAGCCTCCACTCTCCCCCCAACAATAACTCTGTTATCGTTTGCTTACCTAGAAACTTTTGGCTGCACTCCTCTCCCAGAGCCAGACTGATCCATGTTGTCTGTAACCTATGAGACAGGCAACAGTAAGCACTCTTGCGTCCAAAAATTGAGAATTTAAGTTCCTTCATGCTCACCAACACACCACGCTTCACTCCCAATTCCGTCGCGCGTCGTGACGTCAGACGCCGGCGCACGCGTCCGTCCAGAAATAACGCGCGACCGGAACTGACGCGCGACCAACATGACGCGCGACCGGAAATGACGCGTACATCCGGCCGGTGGAACGCAAGAACGCCTGGCTCTGGGAGGAAAATGACGTACTTCCTGCGTCTGTTAGAAGCGGTTTTCAGAGGATCCGCACTTCGCCACCAAACAACACGGCCAGTATTTAACTGTGGGCCTGATAGGTGGAATGTGACCCAGCCATTGGTCCTTCTCCACCGCGATCCCCTCCGGGGAGCATATGGGAGGCATCAGGGCAGAGAGAGAGCAGAGAGACCCTGGAAGCGGTAAGCTACACACGTGACCTGGACAGGAAAAAGACAAGGTGGGGGCGGTGCAGAGCGGATGTTATAGGGTTGGGAGTTAACCCTTTCCTGTCCAGTGACCTGAGGGGCGGGGAATACTCATGTTGGTGATATGCTGCCATGGGTGGCTTGGGAAATGTAGTTAATACTCCAGTCAGACAGACAGACTGGACTGGAGTAAGTGTAAAGTAGGTAATGCTGGGGAAGAAAATAAAATCACAACTGTTAATTAACATGAGCATTGTTCCTACGTGACACATGCCAACAACCAAATATTTGGTTCATCTCTACAGACACCGTTTAATAGAACAGCACAAGATTCTTATTATGGACTAATGCCAATAGCTTTAATGTGGCAAACGTGTAACATCATATGAAGGTCACACAGGCATATTCCATGCAGTGCAAGTACAGGCTGTATTCAGTGTCCCAGACTGGAACTCACGCCTCGATTGGAAGACGCCAGTTTGTTAGTCATCAGCTAGAGGCTAGAGGCCAGTACTAGGGAATAGCCATTCACGTGCCAACAAGCACAGGCTGACTCGGAAAACTGTGGCCATAATCACACAAGGAAGACTTACAATCACACACAAAGTCATGGACTGGGCACGGAGCATCAAACACTGTTTATGGAGGTCGCCATGTTTATTGCATAAAAATAAACAGTGTGTGACTGAAAGCATTTTTATTTGTCAACTAGGTTATTCAAAGAAATTGTGAGAGGAAGATTATAAGCAGTAGACAGTTAAACCCATAGCATAATGAACACAGAATAAAAGTAGAAGACAAAGGCTGCTGCTGTTGGGTGGTAGGGAAGAGTCTCTACTAATTTAAACAGAAAAAATATGAAGGAAATATGGATAAGAAGGATGGCGACAGCCTGGAAGGGTGAGGCAGTGAGTTGGCCAAGATTTCTAGATCCCATACCTGTACAAAAATGTTGAGTATTGTTTTTATCAGCCTCCAGACAAGTCAGAGAAAATGAGAGGTAGAAAAGATCTTTGTGGCCCAGTAATCTAGTGTAAGGCCAGAATGTACTTGACCTTTAAACAGGGTGGCCATTGGCATGCTAACAGAATGGCTGGAATAGTGAGATTTGTTGACCATGAAGCTGCCTTTAGTATAACAGAAATACGAGAGCTGAGAACAAAATATTTTACTTTTGTATCATTTGGTTTTTGAATTAAGACCAACTAAATAATATCTGTGACTATGCCGCATCACAACATACGAAATGTTAATTTTTAGGGCCAACCACGGACAAGTCTCCACAAGCAACACAGTAGGGATTTAAGGAAACCAATCAACCCGGCCAAGCAACATTCTTGTCCCAAACTATCTCCAGACGCCAAAGGCTTCTATAGTTTTACAGACAAATGGCTTATTGTTACCAACCAAGGAGCCAAATATCTTGAAATAAATGTGGTTATTGCCATCCCCTGGGCAACAATCCCAGCCATCCTGCACTTTAGTCTGTACCCCCCCTCCACGACTTCAAGCTACTCTTGTAACCCCAACATTTGGAACCCCATCAGCTAATGTAGGAAAATGTAAGAACAGGAGCAACAATTTAACAGGTTAACCATTTAAAAGCAATGTAACTGGTTATTAGGTTTAGTAGAGCCAAGGCAAACCCCCAATGGTTTGCGGGTGCTGTTCTCTGGGATTGGGGGTGCACAATCAATTGGTGAAGCATATAGGAATAATGGATCAGCACACTCCTTTTCCAATATCCAACTTTTTCCTTAGCCAACGTCTCGGTCCCACTTCTGCAATCATTTTCTAGTAATAGCACATTCCAGAGAACAGCACACCCAAACCATTTCACATAAAGAGAACATGTCTATTACTTTCTGTTCATAGGGGCCTAAATCCCTATTATATGGTCCTATATGTAAAACACAAAACCCAACTAACAGTCTGTGCTATAAAAGCACTTTGTTTACGGAGATGGAGAACAAACTTATCTAACGAGGACACTTACTTTTAGCCTGTACTAATAATTTATTAACAATATTGACAGGAAACCGCCCCCCTCATACAGTTAAAGGATCATTATCTGACTCTAAAGGTCCGATGTGAATGTGAAGAGCCTTCCAAAGACAACACAAGTGCATAAATTGGGAAAGGGGCACTAAACTGGATCAGTGCACTGGGTCGGAACTAGGGCTAAGCAGAAGAGGCACATGTCATCCCTCTGCCCCTCCCCCATCATCCCTCTGCCCCCAACTCCCGCTGGCATTGCACACATGTAATCGCACGTTAGTGAACTCCCGCTAACTCAGCATAACACTGGCCTATGAGAGATGGTGGCAAAAAAAAGATCCAATCCTCAAAAATAATCCACGAGAAAAGCGGCAATGTGGGAAGAGCAGGGATTAGGATTCTAGTTAATAAAGTGTAAATTGTGTGTAATGTGAAGGGGAAAAACCTAAAAACGTCCTTTTCGCGAAGCACAAGTTCATCTTTCAACAGAACAATTATCCTTTAATTAGAAAGCAGACGTTGCCACAAAACTATACAAAGTTACACCAGCCCTTCCTCAGTGTAGCGATATATATATATATATATATATATATATATATATATATATATATATATATATATATATATATATATATATATTATATATATATATATATATATATATATATATATATATATATATATATATATATATATATATATATATATATATATATATATATATATATATATATATATATATATATATATATAAAACAGGAAGACGCGTTTTGGAAAATGAGCAACAGGAAGGTGGCGTTACTTACGTTTATAAAATACAGCTTTGAAAGACGTGTTTGGCAGAAGTTCATATATTTTCTCTAGGACCGTTGCTTCAGCCACAACAGAGGCGTTCCCATTCCAGACCTGAACAATATCTTCCCGGTCACGAACACTCACACTGACACCGATCACTTCATCCTCTAACAAGAAATCGGCAGGTTAAGATTCGGCCAGATTACATGTTAAATACGGACACACATAGTGGCAAACATTGCTGGGACATTGGGGTTCACACCAGGCCGGATCCTACACAGGCTGATTGAACGATAAGCTGAAGGCAAAATATTCAGCAATATAAATGAAAGGCATGAACCCCCCAATGTGTTTTTATTCTGATTTCTGCATGTTGCCCCCAATATACCAGTCTCAATATTATAAGCTACAGGTTTATGAACTACACTGCCTGAAAGGGACGTACGGTGCCCATCAAAAATCATTACATTGAGCCACTCCTGGCTGTTTAGTCAACTGTCAGATTTTTCTGTTGCTGAAAAAAAAAAACCTTCATAAAAAAAAACCCTACCCTACATTGATCCCCCTTCCTCCTCCCCAGCCTAGCCGCTACCCCGGGCAAATGCCCCTAACTCTTTACTTACCCCTCTGTGCAGATTCAGCTGAATTCACGGGCGCCATCTTCTTCTCTTCGGTAATCTTCGGAATGAGACTCCGAATTATCTCAGAAACTAGCGATAATTGCAGAAGTGCCGCTCTCATTCCGAAGATTTCCTAAGCGGCTGAAGATGGCGCCCGTGAACTCGCCTGGACAGAATCTGCACAGAGGGGTAAGTAAAGAGTTCGGGGCATTTGCCGGGGTAGCAGCTAGGCTGGGGGAGGGGTCTGGGTTTTTTATTGAGGGTGTGTTTCTACTTTAAAAGATGGCACAGTTAACTTGATAACACAGAAGCTAGCTCTGAGATTGTTTTGTTTAACTAGATGCTTGAGGACTGTGGGGCAATAGTAGTATAAAGATCCAGTAGGCTGTTATCTGGAAACCCATTATCCAGAAATTTCTGAATTACGGGATGGCCTTCTCCCATAGACTCCAAATAGTACAAATTGTTATTTCTCTGTAATAATATAACAGTAGTTTGTATTTGATCCCAACCAAGATATAATTAATCCTTATTGGAGGCAAAACCAGCCTATTGGGTTTATTTAATGTTTACATGATTTTCTAGTAGACTTAAGGCATGAAGATCCAAATTACAGAGAGATCCATTACCTGGAAAACTCCAGGTCCCAAGCATTCTGGACAATGGGTCCCATACCTGTAGTATCTCCCGCATATTGGTGGCGCACACCAACAAAGGACAGAGCTCAGGGAAAGAAGGGGGGGGAGGAGGATGGCTTGACTGTTCATTTAAAAACAAATTATACCAAAATTAAGTAAAAAAATATTAGGCAAACGGTTTATTTTGTATGGAGAAATCACTTACCAGGTGCACAGCGATCTGTAAACTGCTCACCAATAGTAGCTAGCAATAATTCTTTCCAAACCAAAGACTGAAGGAAGTAACAAAAGAGAAAAGTAATAGCAGTTTTTAAGACAAAGTTATCAAATGGGATTGCACATATATTAATACTGTAGCTGTGGCAACAATGACTCAGTAGTGATCAGCGAAATTTTGCTACAGGATTCACCGAAAAAAAAAAAGGAAAGACACCAATAGATTCCAATGGTTGAAAAAAATTTGCGCACGTCAGAAGAAAAATTTCACCTATAAACTTCAATACATTTGGCAAATTTTTCACAAAGCAAATCGTGTCAGATTCGCCATCACTACTCATCAGCTGTAACCTGCCCACTAGATACTCCTCCTTCTTGGCTTCATAATAGAATTGAAATGAGATGGTCACCTTAAGGGCAGAGACGCACGCGAAGATTCGGGGAGATTTAGTTGCCCGGCGACAAATCACCTCAAACTGCCTTGCCGCCGGCGGGATTGCACTCTATGCACTTCATTTTCAGTAGTCGCCCGAAGTTTCCTCATGAGGCAACTTCGGAAAACGAAGCGCTCCAAGTGCCATCCCGCCAGTGATTTCGATTCTAGCCGGCAGCAAGGCAGTTTGGGGAGAGTAGTCGCCCGAAGAAGAGGCGATACGTTGCCGGGCGACTAAATCTCCCCGAATCTCCAACCATGGATGTTGCTCCCAGTAGCTTCAAAGCAGGTGATTATTTTTGAATCCCAGGCTTGGAGGTAGGTTTCGGTTGTGTAGAGGCTGGAGTGAATGGATTCCTAACCAAATATATTGGAAACTTTTTTAAATTTTCGCACAGCCTCTTTACCCCATTTTAAGTTTTAAATGAACTTGTCTGATGTCGGGAATGTTTAAAATCCCATGGGCGGATTTGTTCATTTAGTCTGGCCGATGGACAGACATGGGACAATTTAGTTGCATGAATAGGAAAAAGTAGAAACAAAAACCCAATAATTTATAAAGCATCAACATATTATATATTATACAGTGTTGTACAACAGAAGGGTGAATACAGGAAACATAAGTACGGATCAATAAAGGGGACCCTTCTCAACAGAACTCATTTACAATTTATATTCTTTATGTTTAAAGAGGTGAGTGACCCCCCCATAACCCAGTTGGCAGAGAATAAGGAATGGTCAAGCTCAATAGCCAAGGCTCCTGACTCCCTGATGGACAGAGGCAATGCCACATTATGAGCAAACATTGGCATCTTAATTTAACATCAATTACTACTAAAGAAAACTGATCAGGGACATTAACTTAGTGTTAAGTGTCCCTTAAAGGGGAAGTAAAGTCTAAAATAGAATAAGGCTAGAAATGCTGTATTTTGTATACTAAACAAACTTACTGCACCACAAGCCTAAACAAACAAATGATTTATACTTTATAAGTTGGCCACAAGGGGTCACCATCATGTAAATGTTATACATCTTTGCAAGACCAAGACTGTGCACATGCTCAGTGTGGTCTGGGCTGCTTAGGGATCATCATAAATTATCAAAACAGCACAAGCCAAATAATATCTGCCAGAAGCCGATACAGCAAAACTGATTAATAATCAGAATATGCATATTGCACTGGGTCCTGTGTTGTCATTTAATCTAATGTGGATTTTATAGTTTTGCTATTGTTTAATACAAACTTTCTCCAATCTGGCTCCATGATCTTTGTCCCTGCAGCTGGAGTTGGAAACAGTAAATGGGATGTAAAGGCAAAAATAAAATCCAATACAAATCTCTACACAGTCGCCGACTGCTCTACGAAACAAACAAAGCTGCTTGAGTTCTGCATGGCTGGGAAGTAAGGCGGGGGATCCCCCTGCTGTTCATAAGTATGATTGTTTCCCTGCAGAGCAGTTAGGGACCATCTGACAATTCCTATCCACAGCAGTAAATGAAGGGAGAATTTCACTGCATACAGTTTTTTTTTTATAAACATTTTGTAATTAAAGTATATTGGCGATAGGTTTCTTTTTCATTAAAGAAAGTAAAAATGGGATTTTATTTGTTTGCCTTTACACGCCCTTTAAAATGACAAGGAACCTGTTGAGGAAGATTGAGAGGTAAAAGACTTACAGAAGCTTCTTTAGGAACTTTCATCTTCCACACCCCTCCTTTAGCATTACTTTCTTCTTCCCTGCACCAATGACAATTGTGAGTTTGTATCCAGAGTCCAGTTAACAATCGTTTATAATAAGAGTAGAGATCCAACGAGAGAGAGAGAGAGAGAGAGAGAGAGAGAGAGCCAAAGCCTAAACCACATTAAGGAACTCACCAGAGAGGTTTTCTCTCGCCCCTCATTAAGTGGTAGCTCCATCTAACGGGGAGGTTTGTGACGAGAGGGATGTTATTGTACACACTCCAGAAACTCTGCAAAACAAACACTTCATTGAAATCCAAACTCATGTCAAATACACACAGAAGCAAAAATCTGAAACGGTCCCACTTTGCAAAATGCTGCCGGAGCAGAACTAGGGACTCGTGAAGATTCAATACAATCTACACATGCCTATAATAAAGCAGGGGAGTAAATGCTCCTCAGCCTGTTGAGCGGTAACTGCTTTAAGAAAAGTCAAATTCGGGATTTTCTGAACTGGAATATTTTTCACAAGCAGGCATTTTCCATTGCAGCCTACAGACAAGGGCGTATTTATCCTATATTTATCATATTGTATCAAGTAGTGATGTGCGGGTCGGCCGACTTCACACCCCCCTTTCCGGGTCGTGGGTGTGGGTTGAGGTCGGGCTAAGGTGGTGGGTTGGGAAAAGCCCACATCACTAGCATCAAGGGCAGCCCGAGTGCCCATATGGTAAAGCTACTTCATTGGATACTTCATTAAATGCGGATACTGAATACTTCTTTAAAACGGGTGACTGATGGGTGCTAGTGGGTAGTAATGACGCAACCTGGACGTGATGTCACTTCTGTGCATGCCCGTTATGTCCCTTTTGAAATGCGCATGTGCCAGTAGAATTGTATGCGTCTCTATGTTGTATATTGGTCAAACCTAATGGCACCCCCAAAATAAATATTTAAGCAACAGATACTTAATATGATATTAAGTGACATATTAAATAATCTTACCAAACTGGAATATATATTTAAGTAAATATTGCCCTTTAAATCTCTTGCCTTGAAAACCCATTTTGTGATGGTCTGTGTGCTGCCTATCACATGACCAGAAAGACAGAACTCTGTCTTTTAATTGGCTCATGTGACCTAACATGTATGGTTTGCGTGTTTGCACCGTGAATCGTACGATCACAGGGAGCGGCCATAATTTTTTGAAATGGCAATTTTCTATTTGTGATTACCCAATGGCACATACTACTAAAAGTAAATTATTATGAAAATGGTTTATTTACATGAAGCAGGGTTTTACATATGAGCTGTTTTATGCAATATAGAGACCTACATTGTTCGGGGGGTATAGTTTTCCTTTAATAGTGCTGCCCCAGCAGAATTCTGCACTAAAATCCATTTCTCAAGAGGAAACAGATTTTTTTAGATTTAATCTAACATGGGGCTAGACATATTGTCAGTTTCCCAGCTTCCCCCAGTCATGTGACTTGTGCTCTGATAAACTTCAGTCACTCATTACTGCAAGTTGGAGTGATATCACCCTCCTCCCTTTCCCTCCAGCAGCCTAACAACAGAACAATGGGAAGGTAACCAGATAGCAGCTCCCTAACACAAGGTAACAGCTGCCTGGTAGATTTAAGAACAACACTCAATAGTAAAATCCAGGTCCCACTGTGAAACATTGTTACATTGAGTAGGTGAAACAGCCTGCCAGAAAGCAGTTCCATCCTAAAGTGCTGGCTCTTTCTGAAATCACATGACCAGGCAAAATGAGATGAGATGCACCTACACACCAATATTACAACTAAAAAAAATACACTCGCTGGTTCAGGAATAAAATGTTATATTGTAGAGTGAATTATTTGGAGCGTAAACAGTGTAATTTAGAAATTAAGACTGTTAATTCCACATTTCACTTTTAATTGACGCCTTGTACCATTACGGACAATGTTTCCAGCTGGTGTTTTAAATAAAAGTCGCAAGTGCGGTCACGGGTGCCTTGTTGCGATTGTTCAGCCCTTACCTGTATAGTGTGTACAGTGTAGATCTTTTTCAGATTTGATTCACATTCTGCTGCTGTTGTTCCAGGTAATGATCTGCAATAGATTAAAAGATATTCTACAATGTTTTGCTTGCTAATCATAAGCGACTGTAAAGAGATGACAAAAATATTGGCCACTGGAGGGCACTGTAATAAACCAACAGTATTAGTTAATTGTAGGTGCAATAAGCCCAAAAACATGCCCCCATACAAGGCAAAACAATAGGGACAATGTAAAAGAATTCCCCTTGAAAAAGGCTTACAGCCGAAACATCAGGGTAATTCTCATTCTGTGGGAAGGGTATTTGTTTCCTTTTGTGGAGTATCTGTATTTAGGGGTGGTATGTATTCATGAAATATATATATCTATATATCTATATATCTATATATCTATATACCTATATATCTATATATCTATATACCTATATATCTATATATCTATATATCTATATATCTATATATCTATTTTTTTTTTTGCAATACAGGTGTGGGCCCAGTTATCCAGAATGCTCGGGACTTGGTGTTTTTTCCATACCTTAAGTCTACTAGAAAATCATATAAACATTAAATAAACCCAATAGGCTGGTTTTGCTTCCAATAAGGATTAATTATATCTTAGTTGGGATCAAGTACAAGCTACTGTTTTATTATTACACAGAAAAATTAAATCATTTTTACAATTCTGAATTATGAGTCTATGGGAGACAGCCTTTCCGTAATATGGAACTTTCTGGATAACTGGTTTCCGAAAAACTGATCCCATACCTGTACCACTTGGTCTGTATATTCAGTGTGCAAGCCCTTTCTATTAGATTGACACACACCAGGAGCTACTAAATAAGAGAATTAAGTCTGCCAGACTTTCTGGCCCGACATCTGTCTAAAAAAGAATTTTTAACACATGAAATTATAATGAGCACAAATACAGAGCAGCTCAGACACGTGTCACATAAGCCACAAACTCACAGAGTAACACTATCAGTATCATTGCCCTTCCCTAGTGAATTCTAAGTGCCGCCAACTACACTGCACATTTATAACTGCAATGTCATTGCATAATGAGACCCGGAAACTATATACACCCATATACACATGCCACCGCAGCAGGCTAAACCAGCACATTGCCATTCATTAATAAAAGGAAATTAACAACCACAAACCGAGCACCAATTTTGACTTGTGCAGCTTTAAAGGGGTTGTTCACCTCTAAATTAACGGTTATATCCCTCTACATAGTTACATAGTTAGTTACATAGTTAAATCGGGTTGAAAAAAGAAAGTCCATCAAGTTCAACCCCTCCAAATGAAAACCCAGCATCCATACATACACGCCTCCCTACTTTTAATTAAATTCTATATTCCCATACCTATACTAACTATAGAGTTTAGTATCACAATAGCCTTTGATATTATGTCTGTCCAAGAAATCATCCAAGTCCCTCTTATAGTCATTAACTGAATCAGCATCACAACATCACCCGGCACTGCATTCCACAACCTCACTGTCCTGACTGTGATGAACCCCCTACGTTGCTTCAAATGAAAGTTCTTTTCTTCTAGTCTAAAGGGGAGGCCTCTGGTACGGTGATCCTCTTTATGGGTAAAAAGGTCCCCTGCTATTTGTCTATAATGTCCTCTAATGTACTTGTAAAGTCTAATCATGTCCCCTCGCAAGCGCCTTTTTTCCAGAGAAAACAACCCCAACCTTGACAGTCTCCCCTCATAATTTAAGTCTTCCGTCCCTCTAACCAATTTAGTTGCACTTAGTCTCTGAACTCTCTCCAGCTCATTTATATCCCACTTAAGGACTGGAGTCCAAAACTGCCCCCATACTCCAGATGAGGCCTCACCAGGGACCTATAAAGAGGCAGAATTATGTTTTCATCCCTTGAGTTAATGCCCTTTTTTTATACAAGACAGAACTTTATTTGCTTTAGTAGCCACAGAATGACACTGCCCAGAATTAGACAACTTGTTATCTACAAAAACCCCAAGATCCTTCTCATTTAAGGAAACTCCCAACACACTGCCATTTAGTGTATAACTTGCATTTATATTATTTTTGCCAAAGTGCATAACCTGCATTTATCAACATTGAACCTCATTTTCCAGTTTGCTGCCCAGTTTTCCAGTTTAGACCAATCACTCTGCAAAGTGGCAGCATCCTGCATGGAACCTATAGTTCTGCACAATTTAGTATCATCTGCACAAATAGAAACAGTACTTTCAATGCCCCCCTCCAGGTCATTAATAAACAAGTTGAAAAGCAAGGGACCTAGTACAGAGCCCTGCGGTACTCCACTAACAACACTGGTCCAATTAGAAAATGTTCCATTTACCACCACTCTTTGTAGTCTATCTTTTAGCCAGTTCTCTATCCAGGTACAAATACTATGTTCCAGGCCAACATTCTTTAATTTAACCAGTAACCTTCTGTGTGGCACTGTATCAAATGCTTTAGCAAAGTCTAAGTAAATCACATCCACTGTCATCCCAGAAACGAGGTCTCTACTTACATTCTCATAAAAAGAAATTAAGTTAGTCTGGCAAGATCTATTACGCATAAAACCATGCTGGCACAAACTCATAGTATTATGATTTGCTATGAAGTCCAGTATCTTATCCTTTAACCCTTCGAAAAGCTTTCCTACCACTGACGTCAGACTAACTGGCCTATAGTTTTGAGGCTGAGAACGGGATCTTTTTTGAATAGAGGCACCACATTAGCAATTCGCCAGTCTCTCGGCACTATGCCATCATACTGAGACAATTTGCAATTGGTTTTCATTTTGTATTTGTGGTTTTTGACTTGTTTAACTTTTTATTCAGCGGCTCTCCAGTTTGCAATTTCATCTGAATTTCTGAATCTGGTTGATAGGGTCCAAATTCCCCTAGCAACCATGCATGGATTTGCATAAGACTGGAATATGAATAGGAGAGATCTGAATCGAAAGAGGAGTAATACAAAGTAGCAATAACCATAAATGTGTAGCCTTAAAGAGCAGTTTTTTTTATATGGGATCAGTAACCCCCTTTTAAAAGCTGGAAAACGTCTGATGAAGGAAATAAATTAAAATAACTAGAAAATAACTAAATGAAGACCAATTCAAAAGTTGGTTAGAATTAGCCAATCCATAACATACTAAAAGTTAACAAAGATGAACACCCCTTTAATGACAGAAGCACAAGGACCAAAGCCTACAATATTCGACTGTCCAGCAAGAGTCATTCCCCCCAACTGGCCTCAGGCTGGACACACAACCAAATACTCTCCTTCAAAGGAGACAACACCTAAAAGTGGAAGCCAAGTTTCTACATGGTGTCTTAGCCGAGATACAGTTGCAACTAGGGATGCAAAAAATCCAGGGTTCGGCCTTTTTCAGCAGGATTCGGATTCAGCTGAATCCTTCTGCCCAGATGAACCGAATGCTAATTTGCATATGCAAATTAGATGCAGGGAGGAAAAAAAATCACGTGACAAGGAAGTAAATTTTTTCCATTTCCCACCCCTTACTTATATATACAAATTAGGGTTTGGTTCAGTATTCGGCCAAATTTTTTGCAAAGGATTTGGGGGTTCAGCAGAATCCAAAATAGTGGATTCGGTGCATCCCTAGTTGCAAGGGATACAGAATCTCTAGAAAGCTTCAGAGAGACTTCAAATACCAGAATCCACCATTTACCAAAAGAACAAAGTAAGGGAGGGGTTGCGTTGCACTGTGAGCCTAAGGGGGTTGGGAAATGGCCCCTAATGCTGGCCATAGACGTTAAGATTTTTAAAAGATCTTTTTGTTATACGAGACCAAGCTTATCCTGAAACGATCGTTTAAATGTACGATTTGTCCGTCAACTAAAAAGACCATTTCAAGCGTTGTCATCTAGTTGAAGCCAGGAAAACTGCGGGGAGCTGCCTGCTTGGCCCTGCAAACATACAGCAGATACATTTCACTGTGAATGATGACAATTTTCTAGCCTGGCCGATCAATTTTCTGACCGATGTCGGACGAAAAATCGTTAGATGCATGATTGTTCGATTCCCACTAACTTCACGATAATTTGACGGATTTGTCAGATCACACAAGAATTGGTCGTTCAGGAGAGAGAAATCTCAACATCTATGGCCAGCTTAAAGGGCACCTGTTGGGTACAAATGCTATCCCCAACAAAAGTGAGGGCTAAGAGGCTACATTCCGGGATGTGGATAACAGTAGTTTTTAAAATAAAAAAAAAAAAGCCACTGCCAGCGATATGCTACCCACACCGGGAGGGAGATCCACAGCCGTGTCCAGTCACTTGCATGCGCATTATGAAAATGTGCCACAAATTGCTCGTTATGTGCATGCGAGTGACCAGATATGGCTGCTCGCAGTGGGATCTCCTTCTCGGTGTGGGAAGCGTATCGCTGGCGGTGGCTTTTTTTTAAAAACAAAAAAACAAAAACGAGTTATTCTAAACCAGAATGCGGCCTCTATTAGCCCTCACCTTTGGTTGGGGATAACATTTTTACCCAACAGGTGCCCTTTAAGTGTAAAAGAGACTATCATGGCTTGTTAGGTAAACTTTCTGTGCTGCATGAATACAAATCTGCCTGCTTATTTCAACAATTGTGTCAGGCCGTGTGCATTTGGCTGATTTTGCGTGAGAATGTCAAGTCTCTTGTTTCTTCGTGGAAACCAGCCACAATGTCCTGCTCCAGGGTCATAATTGTTCCAGGTGCAGGAAGGACAGGATTCTAATTCCATCATAGGGACTGGTTCTCGGCCTCAATGTTTCTGCAGTACAATTTTCAGCCCTGTCTTGGGGGCAGTACACCACTGTGTTCAACGGGAGTACAATGAATAGGGCTTGTGCGGAACAGTTTTTGTGATTAAAACAGGTAAAAAGTAAGGTTTTCAGCTAAACAGAGAGAAGCTACTCTATGTCTGGAGGCTGGAAATCTCTTTTTAGAGCACATTGATCCCACACCGTCCAAGAACAGCTTTATTAATTATTAAACTAACCTAGAAAATTTTTGGAGTGACTGGATGCGTAACAGAATAGCCAGAACACTACTTCCTGCTTTGCAGCTCTCTTGGTTTCCACTGATTGGTTGCCAGGCAGTAACCAATCAGTTTCTTGAGGGGGGGTCATATGAGACAACTATTGCTTTTGAATCTGAGCTGAATGCGGAGGATCAATTGCAAACTCACCAAACGATTATGTCCCATGTGGCCTCCCTTATAGTCACCGACTACTTCCTGCTTTTCAGCTCTCTAACTCTGAGTTAGTGTTCTGGCTATTATGCTACACATCCAGTCACTCCAGCCTTTATACATTACATTTTTGGCTAACCCAACTATGTTAGAAACATTTTTATGATTCTGCACAGTATCTATTGACCCAGTTTTTATTTTAAAAAGATTAAAGATAATGTTTTATACAGCACAGATATATTACATTAGTCCCTGCCCCAGTGGAGCTTATCTAAATTTATCTCAATAAAGGTTGGTGTGGGGGCCGACCATTCAGCTAGACATTCTTTGAACCATTAACATTAAATTACAGGAATCGAGTAATCTTAGCAGTAATATTTGGGCACATTACTGAAATGATCTGCCACTTGGTCTATACTGCTGCCTGTGCTGAAGGTGTTAGCAATAAGACACGTACTGGCACGTAGTGACGCCATACTTCTTTAGTTTACTGTACTGGCACGTCAATACGTCTATTGACATTTTCAGCCCTAAAGAAGTATGTGAGAGCGATGCATCACTACGTGCCAGTACGTGTCTATTGCTAACAACTTCAGCACACAGGCAGCAGTACAGACCAAGTGGCAGATCATTTCACTAATGTGCCCAAATATTATTGCTATGGGATTCCTGATCGCACTGTGCTGGGGGGCTGCATTATTATTAATTTCATGATGGAGGCTGAGGGCCGTGGTAAATTTGAAAACGGACCGCAATTGGCCCCCGGGCCGCATTTTGGACATGTCTGGTTTATATAAACAAGCTGCTGTGTAGCCATGGGGGTAGCCATTCAAGCACAGGATACACAGTAGATAACAGATAAGAGGTGTAGTATACAATGGGATTCTTCAAAATGTATTTGTTATCTACTGTGTATCCTGTGCTTGAATGGCTGCCCCCATGGCTACACAGCAGCTTGTTTATATAAACTATAGTAGTACTTATCTGTTATCTACTGTGTATCCTGTGCTTGTATGGCTGCCCCCATGGCTACACAGCAGCTTGTTTATATAAACTATAGTAGTACTTATCTGTTATCTACTGTGTATCCTGTGCTTGAATGGCTGCCCCCATGGCTACACAGCAGCTTGTTTATATAAACTATAGTAGTACTTATCTGTTATCTACTGTGTATCCTGTGCTTGAATGGCTGCCCCCATGAGTACATAGCAGCTTGTTTATATAAACTATAGTAGCCTTTTTGAAGCAAACACACCAGTTTTACCAGTGCAGGGCAACACAACATAACATTTGAATTAATTTTAAACATTTGTTGGTGTTACTGTTCCTTTAACAAATAGAACCAGTGACGTGACTATTAATACAATGCTGACACATTACCAGTCCTCTGCAGAGATTATATTCCTAACCAAACTAAGTTTAAAAGGTAGTTTCTCTACTACTCCCATGCAATAATGACTGGTTAATTGGCTTCTAAATAAATGAGGTCAGATAACCCAACTGGGACATGACAGGTCCATTCCTGAAGAAGAATGAAATGGTAGTGGTTGGATGGCTAGAGATACAGGGGGATTATGGTTGAGCATTAAACCAACCTCATTGCTTTGGTTGGTTACTGGGGGTCAGTCATTGAACATACAGCGACACTACGAGAGGAGGCAGATGCCTGAGAACATTTGGCACTATTTCACATGTCTCCAATTTTGGGAATAGACCATGCCCTAATTTGATTTCTAGGAAGATGAATAAGTTACACGTGGTTGAGATATTATAGGAGTAAACAGGTGTGGTACAAGCAACGTCTCACCCAAATTACTGTGTTTGTAGGAAACACAATTATAGCATTGCTACCAAAAATAGATCTGCTATAAAAAAAACACAAAGTAGACAAATTCGCACACATCACAAGTTGTTTATGATCATATTAAACACAACTCAGGGTAGAGAGAGTTAATAACCCAAGAGGTGCTGCTTGGAGTCTCTTCATAAAAGGGAGGATTGTTTAGCTTTATACCTTTTGCACTAGGCAACTAACTGCTCTGTATATCATCTATGAGGGTTAATCTTCTTCAGGGTCTTTGATAGTTCAATTATTTTGTTTTGTCTGTGGCACGTTGGCTCAATGGTTTACAGTTGAGCAAGGAGTCTCTATGGGTTTTTCCAAAACTCTAAAAACACAAGGGCAAGTCTCCCACTTCCTGATAAATTGGCCCACACTGTGTAAGAATTATGAACAAAGTTTATGAGTAAAGGTATTATAACTATAAAAGATAATAAATAAAAAGTTTTCCTGTTATACAGTTCTGACAATGTATTCGAGGTAGATATTCCAGATCTGTTAATTACCTGGCTTCTAGTTCAAGAGCGAATACTAAAATTTAGAGTGCTGCACGGAAGCAATTTTTGAGACCCGAAACCACAGCCTGGGACCCAAACGGAAATCCGCATATTTACCCACTTGGATCCACTACACGACCTGGTCCGCAAATGCCTTATCTGCAACCCAATCAACAACCGGCCTACCACCAATAAATAGCAAGTTGCAAACCAGAAGTGTCCAGAAGTTGGTAGAGATAGAAAAAAAGTTTTGTAACATTTTAAAGGAGTAAAATATAGACAATACAGTGGTGTGAAAAACTATTTGCCCCCTTCCTGATTTCTTATTCTTTTGCATGTTTGTCACACTTAAATGTTTCTGCTCATCAAAAACCGTTAACTATTAGTCAAAGATAACATAATTGAACACAAAATGCAGTTTTTAAATGAAGGTTTACGTTAAGGAAAAAAAAAAAACTCCAAAACTACATGGGCCTGTGTGAAAAAGTGATTGCCCCCCTTGTTAAAAAATAGCTTAACTGTGGTTTATCACACTTGAGTTCAATTTCAAAGGTTATAAAGCCATTTCTAAAGCTTTGGGACTCCAGCGAACCACAGTGAGAGCCATTATCCACAAATGGCAAAAACATGGAACAGTGGTGAACCTTCCCAGGAGTGGCCGGCCGACCAAAATTACCCCAAGAGCGCAGAGACAACTCATCCGAGAGGCCACAAAAGACCCCAGGACAACATCTAAAGAACTGCAGGCCTCACTTGCCTCAATTAAGGTCAGTGTTCACGACTCCACCATAAGAAAGAGACTGGGCAAAAACGGCCTGCATGGCAGATTTCCAAGGCGCAAACCACTTTTAAGCAAAAAGAACATTAAGGCTCGTCTCAATTTTGCTAAAAAACATCTCAATGATTGCCAAGACTTTTGGGAAAATACCTTGTGGACCGACGAGACAAAATGAATGTCCGGCCATCTGTTCATCAACTCAAGCTGAAGCGATCTTGGGTGCTGCAGCAGGACAATGACCCAAAACACACCAGCAAATCCACCTCTGAATGGCTGAAGAAAAACAAAATGAAGACTTTGGAGTGGCCTAGTCAAAGTCCTGACCTGAATCCTATTGAGATGTTGTGGCATGACCTTAAAAAGGCGGTTCATGCTAGAAAACCCTAAAATAAAGCTGAATTACAACAATTCTGCAAAGATGAGTGGGCCAAAATTCCTCCAGAGCGCTGTAAAAGACTCGTTGCAAGTTATCGCAAACGCTTGATTGCAGTTATTGCTGCTAAGGGTGGCCCAACCAGTTATTAGGTTCAGGGGGCAATTACTTTTTCACACAGGTTTGGATTTCTTTTCTCCCTAAATAAAAACCCTCATTTAAAAACTGCATTTTGTGTTTACTTGTGTTATCTTTGACTAATAGTTAAATGTGTTTGATGATCAGAAACATTTTGTGTGACAAACATGCAAAAGAATAAGAAATCAGGAAGGGGGCAAATAGTTTTTCACACCACTGTATAACAAGACAAGAAGTATAGATGATACCCGCACCTGAAAATCCTACCCTCATCCCGCAGGGTACCCGCTTTACTTGCGGTTAATCCGTGGGCACCAGACCAACTGCAGGACTCTACCACAAGTGCAGAATATAAATCTCTGAAAAGAGTGATGATAGTATATTGGAAAGTCAATTATAATTAAATGTTTGGGTGAAGGACCCCTTTAAAGTGGTTGATCACCTTCTAACAACTAGTTTTTTTCAGATAGAAAGTAATTGGAAAAAGTTATTTCTGTTGATCTATTTTCTATATGGCAGAGTTTTTCTAATATTGAAGTGTAGTGTGTAATTTTTCACCTTCTAAAGCAGCTCTGGGAGGGGGGGTCGCCGACCTTGTAAACTGTTCTAAGTTGATACATTTCTCATCTTTGTCCCTGCTGAGCAGAATCCCTGGGTTTCGTTACAGGCAGCTGTTTGATACAATAGTTGTATCAAAATTGATACAATAGTTGCGAATACTCCAGAGATGCTGCTGAGAAATGTATCAACTAGGGGGCAAATTTATCAAGGGTCGAATTTCGATTTGAAAAAACTTCGAAATTCGAATTCAAAAAGACCAACCGAAATTAAGTCGTTTTTTTTGGTCGAATAGGTCCGTTTTCAATCAAATAGGTCCGTATTCAGCTGAATTCGAATCCAACCCCCCCCCAAAAAAAAAAACTGATTTCTCAAAGTCCACCAATTGACTCCAAATAGGTTCTAGGAGGTCCCCCATAGGCTAAAACAGCAATTCGACAGGTACATGATAAATTTTGATATTATATTTTTTTTTCAAATTCGAATCGAATTTTGGACTATTCCCTAGTCGAAGTACACAAAATATAGCTCAAAAGTCGAATTCTTCTCATTCGAAAATTAACAAATTGTTAAAAGTATTGCAATGCCCTAAGGCTGATCTGTTACATTGACTTGTGCAGGGGTTTGTATATAGCTATGAATAGCAAGGGTTGGTGTTCGAGCCCCTGAGGGAGGGGATAAGCCAATGCTCAGGTAAACACAAGTAAAGCCTATGATTAAGTATAATTAAATTAAATATAATTGAATATTTGACACAGAGTGTGAAGTAACCAATCAGATGTATCCTATGATTATTTATCTTGCAGTAATCCCATCAAACTTGATGGTTGGTTATTGATTGGCTGCTACAGGTTAATAGACAGGCAGATCTAAGATGCCCTTTCGAATCTGTGGCTTATCTGCCCACATATGGGGGACTCTGACGGGGCTACTTAAAGGACCAGTAACATCAAATTTAAAAAAAAAAAAAAAGTGTTGAAATTAAACGTTGAAATCGCCAAGTCTTTATTAAGAAAACTTACCGAAACTCCGCTTGTGCTCTTCTTCAGAAAAGGCGATCCATTGTGCGGTGCTCAATTTCTCCTCCCTGCCTACCTTATAGGATATAGCCAGGGAGGAGAAATTGCCTTTTCTGAAGAGGAGCAGAAGCAGAGTTTCGGTAAGTTATTTCTTAATAAAGACTTTCAAGTTCAATTTGTCTTTTTTGTTGTATACCAACGAAATTTAAAAAGAAAAAAATAATTTACTGGTCCTTTAACAGATAACTGGCCAAAATTCAGCCAGACATTGATTGGGCAGGTTTGATTTTCATGCCAGATCGAGGACTGCACCAGCTTGACAGTTTGATCACACTTATGATACATATGAAACAGTTCCCGGTGTACCAAGATCCCTACAGCTTCTCACAGGCTGGGTCCTATGGAAATTGTTTGAAGGCTTTGTCCCTTTGTATGTAGCACTAAGCTGAAATCAATGTGCAGGACATAGAACAATAATGAAGAGATGAATAGAAGGAATGACAGTCAGTAGAAAGGCAAGAGTATGACTGCAATGGAAGTCAGACCTTTCTGCTGTAGGGGCCTGTTAATTTAGTTAATGAACTACAACTTCCAACATCCCTTAAATGTGTCATTGCTCCTAAACATACACTGAAACTGATGAAGTCAGTGCCCAGAAACAGATCTATTTGTACTGTTGGTCAGTATACGAACTTTGTAGTATGGTGATTGAGGCAATGTTATCTACAGGACCCTGCAATAAACCCGCTTTTTTCCCCGGAGTGCCGTCCGTCTTTGGTTGTGGATATTGTGTGGACAGTGGAGACGCTCTGGACAGAGCAACCGGACTTTTATGGGGGAACAGCCACGGGAGCGCGAGTTTTTGAGCGATGCCCTTTATTTCTTTTGTATACAAGACTATAGCTACCAAAGCCTATAGCTACAAAGTCTATACAAGTCTATAGCTACAAAGCCTATAGCTACAAAGTCTATACAAGTCTATAGCTACAAAGTCTATAGCTACAAAGTCTATAGCTACAAAGTCTATACAAGTCTATAGCTACAAAGTCTATACAAGTCTATAGCTACAAAGTCTATACAAGTCTATAGCTACAAAGTCTATACAAGTCTATAGCTACAAAGTCTATACAAGTCTATAGCTACAAAGTCTATACAAGTCTATAGCTACAAAGTCTATACAAGTCTATAGCTACAAAGTCTATAGCTATAAAGTGTATACAAGTCTATAGCTATAAAGTGTATACAAGTCTATAGCTATAAAGTGTATACAAGTCTATAGCTACAAAGTCTATACAAGTCTATAGCTACAAAGTCTATACAAGTCTATAGCTACAAAGTCTATACAAGTCTATAGCTACAAAGTCTATACAAGTCTATAGCTACAAAGTCTATAGCTATAAAGTGTATACAAGTCTATAGCTATAAAGTGTATACAAGTCTATAGCTATAAAGTGTATACAAGTCTATAGCTACAAAGTCTATACAAGTCTATAGCTACAAAGTCTATAGCTATAAAGTGTATACAAGTCTATAGCTATAAAGTGTATACAAGTCTATAGCTATAAAGTGTATACAAGTCTATAGATTTAAAGTGTATACAAGTCTATAGATTTAAAGTGTATACAAGTCTATAGATTTAAAGTGTATACAAGTCTATAGATATAAAGTGTATACAAGTCTATAGATATAAAGTGTATACAAGTCTATAGATATAAAGTGTATACAAGTCTATAGATATAAAGTGTATACAAGTCTATAGATAGAATTAGAGGAATTAGAGGAATTCCAGTAGAGACTCGAGTCTGACTCGGCCGAGGTCGCATTGGATGTGAGTCAATAAATGAAGAGTCACAACAAGTACCAGTCACTGAGCGGCACATTGTGAAGCCACTGAACTCGGGACATTAGTGAAACCCAGTGACTGAGATGAATGAGCAGTGACGGCCCCGGGTGTCTCTGTTTCAGTTGGAGTCACCGGGAGACAGACAGACATCGGGCCATTACTGAACAATCTCACAACTCGTTGTATCCCGGAAACCAGCGGCTCCATATCTGCTCCCCAAGCGCCTCCCGCCCGGCTCCTTCCCTCAGTACCTGTCCAGCCAGAAAGTCCAGGGAGAGTGGAGCGGGATTCCCTCGGTGTCTGGCTCCTGCGGCAGGCCCAGCTCTCCGATGTCCTGGTGGTTAAGGTGCAGCTGCTCGTCGGGCTCAGGCTGGAGACGCCGGTCAGCAGGAGCCGCGGGAAGCGCCATCTTCCTGCGGACGCAACGCTGCAACTCCGCCCCCGACATAGCCGTCACCACCGCGTCCGATGACGAACTCAGCGCACGTCACTCGCCTCTATAGCAACAAGCGAAAGTCGCAAAGAGCTCCTCTCGCCTCCTTATTGGCCACTGCTGCTGACGTCACCTGACGGAAGCTCAGTCTGGGCTGCCTGCGCAGTTGTCATAGGGATTGTATTGTGTTACTGCAGCTCCCAGCATCCCTAGCGGGTGGGCGGAGCTTGTCTAGGCTTTGCATTATCCGTCTAATTATGATGTATTAGTATTAGTAATGATCAGAATGAATTTTTAAAGACTGTTTTGTTTTTCTGTGGGACTTTAGTTGAAACCTCTGGCTTAAAGTATAAACGAACTTTTAGTATGAGGTAGAGTGATATTCTGAGACAATCTGCAATTGGTCTTTGCTTTTTATTTTCCGCACTTATTGAATTGTTCAGCTTTTTGTTCAGCGCTCTCCAGTTAACCATTTTAGTCTGGTTGCTAGGGTCATATAGCCCGAGCAACCAAGCCGTGATTTGAATGAGAGACTGGAATATGAATAGGAGAGGGACCAAACTGAACCAGAAGTGAGAAAAAGTAGCAATAACAATATGATTGTAGTCGCACGGAGCTATTGTTTTCGTTTGCCGGGGTCAGTGACCCCCTCCCCTTTAGAAAGACAGAAAGAGTCAAAAGAAAAAGGCAAATCATGAAAAAACTGTAGGAAATAAATAATGAAGACCGATTGAAAAGTTGCTAAGAATCAGCCATTCTATAACATACTGTAGCAAATGGTGAGTAGGGTTGCCACCTTTTAAAACTATGCTTACCGGCTGGTGGTGGGGGCGGGAGCAAATGGGCGGGCCGTGACGTAAAAGGGGATGGGGCGTGACGTAGAAAGGGGGGTGATGTGACGTAAGGGGCGTGCCTAAACGCGCACTTGGCCTGAAGACAGAAAAAAAAGGTAGATTTTGAGCGGATTGGGAGCGGCCGAGGGCTTTTGTAAGGAGTATTACAAATTTACCGGCTGCTACATTGCCAGTAAATTTGAAATACTGGCCCAGGCCTTGGCAGGTGTTTTACCGGCTAGGCCGGTAAAATACAGGCTGGGTGGCAACCCTAATGGTGAGCCAACTCTTTAATCCAAACAGCCTGGACTCAGTTACTAAGGCATACCTCCCAACATTTTGGAAATGTTGGCGCGTGTAGGGCGGCAAATTTTTTTGACCATGCCCAATTTTGTTTTCGTAGGTTAAAAAAGTTTGAACATATATCTGTGGTTTTTTTTTCAGTTATTACAGTTTTGCTAATGAAGGCGAATTGCCCTTTAAGCTGCTAGTCTAATGTCTCCCAAGGGACCTGTTATCTTATATTGTTACAATTACTTATTTGCTTATCTCGAAATTGTAACAAAAGTATCTTATCTGCAGCTGTGGCTGTTCAGGGCTCTCTGACTAATTAAGTTAGAAACGTTGTTTCTTTTACTGGCTGTTCAGTGCAGAGAAAAACAGGACTTTTTATTACAAACGAGGGACTGCGGGTTGAGCTGTCAAAAGAGGGACTGTCCCTCTAAAAATGGGACAGTTGGGAGGGGATATACAAAACTGTTGTAACCCTGACCATATATATATATATATATATATATATATATATATATATATATAAATATCTTCTCTTTTGGTGAGGTCTCTAAACAACAAGCTCTCTCCCCACATGCTCAGCTTGCTGATATTGGGCAGATCCAATCATACGGCCCTCTTTGGCCAATCAGAGTACAATGAAGAGAAGCCCATTTAGGCCCCATACATAGACCAATAAGCTGAATATTCAGTCCGGAAGCACCTAATCAGCAGCTTTTATCGACCCATGTATGGTCACCAGAGCCGCCATTAGAAATCACGGGGCCACGTACAATACATTTTTCAGGGCCCCCTGGCTCCGACCCCTACCCTGACACCCAAGCCCCACCCCATATCCCGCCCACTCCACATCACAGTTAAAAGACCCCCTGGCCCCGCCCCCACCCTGACACCCAAGCCCCACCCCATATCCCGCCCACTCCACATCACAGTTAAAAGACCACACAGACATCAGCACTAAAATGTAACCCCCCCACACACACAAGTTATAAAAAGCTATTGATGGTCAGGGCCCCCTTATAAGTTAAAAAAAAAAACATTGCACCAGGGCCCCCATAAAAGTTTTTTTTAAAAAGCATTGGTGCCAGGGCCCTCCTTACAAGTAAAAAAAAATGGGGCCCCAAAGAATATTTTTTTAAAAAAACATTGGCACCAGGGCCCCCCAAAAAAATATTTTCTAAAAAAACATTGGCGCCAGGGCCCTCCTTACAAGTTAAAAAAATTGGGGCCCCAAAAGAGATATTTTTAAAAAAAGCATTGGCGCCAGGGCCCCCCTTACAAGTTAAAAAAAATTGGGGCCCCAAAAAATATTTAAAAAAAAAAAAACATTGATGGCAGGGGTCTATAGAATATTAAAATAGTACATTGGTGGCCAGGGGATTAAAAAAACAAATTGGTGTTCAGTAGAATTGAACTCGTGGCTTCAGAACTTCAACTTCGCCTTCTTTCGTGAATTTGGGTCTTTTCACCGCTTCAGGACTTCAATTTCGGCTGTTTTCGTGACTTCGGGTCTTTTCGCCACTTAGGGAATTCTGCTTCGGCTGTTTTCGTGTTCAGCTGTTCGGCTTTTCGACACTTACGCATTTCGGCTGTTCGGGACTTCAAAAATGGCTGCAAAGGTTCGGCGCTTGCAAGGGGGCCCGGCTCTTTCAAAAGTGCAGCACTGCCGGGCCCCCCTTCATGCCCGGGACACCGCCCTGATGGTCACCTCTAAAGGGGTTGTTCCCCTTAAAGTTAACTTTTAGGATGTTATAGAATAATTAATCCTAAAAAACTTTTCAATTGCCCTTCATTTTTTTTCTTTTTATAGGTTTTTGAGTACTACTCAGGTCCTCTTCACTTTGTATTGCAGTCTCTTAGTCAAATCAATGCACGGTTGCTATAGTAATTTGAAAGCTAGCAACCAGTTGCTGAAATGGCAAACGGTTGAGCTGCCGAATAAAAAGCTAAATAACTCCAATAAAATAATAAAAAAAGAAAACCAATTGCAAATTGTCTCACGATAGCACTCTCTACATGATACTAACAGTTAATTTAAAGGTGAACAATCCCTTTAAACTCTATTTATAACCTACAAGGTGCCTTGAACTGATAACTTGCCATTAAAGGGTATGCACATGGGTGGTAGGACATCAAGATACAGCCAAGATGACTCAGAGCCTGAAGCTGCCTATACAGCTGCCAATACATGGTGAGATCTGCTTGTTTGGTGAGATTACTGAGCAAATGGATCTCTATAGTATCTGGCCACCCACATGCTGGACAAAATAAGGCTACTTGATTGGATCATACAGCTGGCATAGGGAGACCAATATAGTCCTCATACAATAGGATTTGCAGCCCGATATTTGTTGGACAGACCCTCCCAAAGTCCCCAATTCTGGAGGTGCCCTATCAGCAGCTCTTATCAGCCTATGTATGGCTAGCTTTATACTTAAGGTCCCCATAGACGCAAAGATTTCTCTTGCCGAACGACCGATTTTTAGCGAAGTCCGACCAATCCTTCAAAATTATCGTGCGATTAGTGGGATTCGAACGATCATACACCTTACGATTTTTCAGCCGACATCTGTCAGAAAATTGATCGGACAATTGATCGGACAAGCAGGCAGCTCCCCTTTGTTTTACTGGCAATATCGCCTGAAATGGTCTTTTTAGTTGACGGACAATTAGTACGATCGTTTCGAGATAATCGCGGTCTCACGATGACGATCGGATGTTTTAAAAATCTTTACATCTATGGCCAGCTTTAAAGGGAATGTAAACCCAGAAACAGAGTTTTCTCTAATAAAACAAAACATAATTCTAAGAATGTTTCCAATATATAATAAAGGTATGGTTCACCTCTAAGTTAACTTTTAGTATGTTATAGAATTGCCAATTCTAAGCAACTTTTCAATTGGCCTTCATTTTTCCTTTGAATAGGTTTTTTAAATTATTTTTCATCTTCTGACTCTTTCCAGATTTCAAATGGGGGTCACTGACCCCATTAAAACACAAATGCTATGTATGGCTACAAATGTATTGTTATTCCTACTTTGTATTACTCATTTCATTGTATTGTAGTTACACCACTGATTCTGGTAACCATAGCCTAATAAAGCCCTATTCAGCTTGCTGAAAAGTGTCCAAAATTACCGTAACTAGTACTTTAGTAGCAGTGGGATAATAGTCTCTGGGAAGGGAGTGTAATTTTGGGATAGCAGGTATAGTAGGGAGAGATGGTGCCTGTAGTAACAGTGGGATAATAGTCTCTGGGAAGGGAGTGTGACTGTGGGATAGCAGGTATAGTAGGGAGAGATGGTGTCTATAGTAACAGTGGACAATAGTCTCTGGGAAGGGACTGTGACTGTGGGATAGCAGGTATAGTAGGGAGAGATGATGCCTATAGTAACAGTGGGATAATAGTCTCTGGGAAGGGAGTGTGACTGTGGGATAGCAGGTATAGTAGGGAGAGATGGTGCCTATAGTAACAGTGGGATAATAGTCTCTGGGAAGGGAGTGTGACTGTGGGATAGCAGGTATAGTAGGGAGAGATGGTGCCTATAGTAACAATGGGATAATAGTCTCTGGGAAGGGAGTGTGACTGTGGGATAGCAGGTATAGTAGGGAGAGATGGTGCCTATAGTAACAGTGGATAATAGTCTCTGGGAAGGGAGTGTGACTGTGGGATAGCAGGTATAGTAGGGAGAGATGGTGCCTATAGTAACAGTGGGATAATAGTCTCTGGGAAGAGAGTGTGACTGTGGGATAGCAGGTATAGTAGGGAGAGATGGTGCCTATAGTAACAATGGGATAATAGTCTCTGGGAAGTGAGTGTGACTGTGGGATAGCAGGTATAGTAGGGAGAGATGGTGCCTATAGTAACAGTGGATAATAGTCTCTGGGAAGGGAGTGTGACTGTGGGATAGCAGGTATAGTAGGGAGAGATGGTGCCTATAGTAACAGTGGGATAATAGTCTCTGGGAAGGGAGTGTGACTGTGGGATAGCAGGTATAGTAGGGAGAGATGGTGCCTATAGTAACAGTGGGATAATAGTCTCTGGGAAGGGAGTGTGACTGTGGGATAGCAGGTATAGTAGGGAGAGATGGTGTCTATAGTAACAGTGGACAATAGTCTCTGGGAAGGGACTGTGACTGTGGGATAGCAGGTATAGTAGGGAGAGATGGTGGCCTATTAGTAACAATGGGATAATAGTCTCTGGAAGGGAGTGTGACTGTGGGATAGCAGGTATAGTAGGGAGAGATGGTGCCTATAGTAACAGTGGGATAATAGTCTCTGGGAAGGGAGTGTGACTGTGGGATAGCAGGTATAGTAGGGAGAGATGGTGCCTATAGTAACAGTGGGATAATAGTCTCTGGGAAGGGAGTGTGACTGTGGGATAGCAGGTATAGTAGGGAGAGATGGTGTCTATAGTAACAGTGGATAATAGTCTCTGGGAAGGGACTGTGACCGTGGGATAGCAGGTATAGTAGGGAGAGATGGTGTCTATAGTAACAGTGGGATAATAGTCTCTGGGAAGGGAGTGTGACTGTGGGATAGCAGGTATAGTAGGGAGAGATGGTGCCTATAGTAACAGTGGGATAATAGTCTCTGGGAAGGGAGTGTGACTGTGGGATAGCAGGTATAGTAGGGAGAGATGGTGCCTATAGTAACAATGGGATAATAGTCTCTGGGAAGGGAGTGTGACTGTGGGATAGCAGGTATAGTAGGGAGAGATGGTGCCTATAGTAACAGTGGATAATAGTCTCTGGGAAGGGAGTGTGACTGTGGGATAGCAGGTATAGTAGGGAGAGATGGTGCCTATAGTAACAGTGGGATAATAGTCTCTGGGAAGGGAGTGTGACTGTGGGATAGCAGGTATAGTAGGGAGAGATGGTGCCTATAGTAACAGTGGATAATAGTCTCTGGGAAGGGAGTGTGACTGTGGGATAGCAGGTATAGTAGGGAGAGATGGTGCCTATAGTAACAATGGGATAATAGTCTCTGGGAAGGGAGTGCGACTGTGGGATAGCAGGTATAGCAGGGAGAGATGGTGCCTATAGTAACAGTGGATAATAGTCTCTGGGAAGGGAGTGCGACTGTGGGATAGCAGGTATAGTAGGGAGAGATGGTGTCTATAGTAACAGTGGATAATAGTCTCTGGGAAGGGACTGTGACCGTGGGATAGCAGGTATAGTAGGGAGAGATGGTGTCTATAGTAACAGTGGGATAATAGTCTCTGGGAAGGGAGTGTGACTGTGGGATAGCAGGTATAGTAGGGAGAGATGGTGCCTATAGTAACAATGGGATAATAGTCTCTGGGAAGTGAGTGTGACTGTGGGATAGCAGGTATAGTAGGGAGAGATGGTGCCTATAGTAACAGTGGATAATAGTCTCTGGGAAGGGAGTGTGACTGTGGGATAGCAGGTATAGTAGGGAGAGATGGTGCCTATAGTAACAGTGGGATAATAGTCTCTGGAAGGGAGTGTGACTGTGGGATAGCAGGTATAGTAGGGAGAGATGGTGCCTATAGTAAACAATGGGATAATAGTCTCTGGGAAGGGAGTGTGGACTGTGGGATAGCAGGTATAGTAGGGAGAGATGGTGCCTATAGTAACAGTGGGATAATAGTCTCTGGGAAGGGAGTGTGACTGTGGGATAGCAGGTATAGTAGGGAGAGATGGTGCCTATAGTAACAGTGGGATAATAGTCTCTGGGAAGGGAGTGTGACTGTGGGATAGCAGGTATAGTAGGGAGAGATGGTGCCTATAGTAACAGTGGATAATAGTCTCTGGGAAGGGACTGTGACCGTGGGATAGCAGGTATAGTAGGGAGAGATGGTGTCTATAGTAACAGTGGGATAATAGTCTCTGGGAAGGGAGTGTGACCGTGGGATAGCAGGTATAGTAGGGAGAGATGGTGCCTATAGTAACAGTGGGATAATAGTCTCTGGGAAGGGAGTGTGACTGTGGGATAGCAGGTATAGTAGGGAGAGATGGTGCCTATAGTAACAATGGGATAATAGTTCTGGGAAGGGAGTGTGACTGTGGGATAGCAGGTATAGTAGAGAGAGATGGTGCCTATAGTAACAGTGGATAATAGTCTCTGGAAGGGAGTGTGACTGTGGATAGCAGGTATAGTAGGGAGAGATGGTGCCTATAGTAACAGTGGGATAATAGTCTCTGGGAAGGGAGTGTGACTGTGGGATAGCAGGTATAGTAGGGAGAGATGGTGCCTATAGTAACAGTGGATAATAGTTCTCTGGGAAGGGAGTGTGACTGTGGGATAGCAGGTATAGTAGGGAGAGATGGTGCCTATAGTAACAATGGGATAATAGTCTCTGGGAAGGGAGTGCGACTGTGGGATAGCAGCGTATAGCAGGGAGAGATGGTGGCCTATAGTAACAGTGGATAATAGTCTCTGGGAAGGGAGTGTGACTGTGGGATAGCAGGTATAGTAGGGAGAGATGGTGCCTATAGTAACAGTGGGATAATAGTCTCTGGGAAGGGAGTGTGACTGTGGGATAGTGTCAAGGCCGCCGGGAGCATGAAGGGACGCGTCCGCTCCCGGCAGCGAAGAATCCAAGATGGCGGCGCCCAGTCGGCCCACGTGGGCGCTGGGACGCCAGCGCCGCAACGCCGACGCATGCGCAAACGCGCATGCGCAAACACGCCGGCGCAAGCACGCCGGCGTAAGGACGCCAGTGACGTCACTATGGCGCCAAATTCAACTATAAAAGGGCGCCCAGGACACCAGAAGGGCGCCCAAGAATAGGTTCTGCTACCTTGAACCTGGGTTTCTGTTATCTTGCTATCCTGATTCCTGCTCCTGCCTTGGTTTTGACCCTTTTGCCTGGACTCTTGTTATTTGATCCTGATCTGCCTGCCATTGAACTCTTGCCTGGACTTTGACCTTGTATTTGCTTAACCCTTTGGATACCGCGACCTTGCACCCTCAAGAGGGCTTCCTCCTTGATCCCGACTACCTCCCTGGAGGGAGCTCCCGGCTCCCTGACATTATTCTTGGGCCATGGATCCCACTGAGGAAGCTCAAGCCAGATTTCGGCAGGGCCTTTCGAGGTCTGCTACTCGCATGGAGGCCGTACGAAGCTCGGCAAAATTATGTTGGACACACGCTGGAGTCTATTCTAGAAAAATTATCTATGCTGACGCCGACTACTCCAACGCCGACAACGCCCACGCTAGTTGCTGCCGATATGGCTACACAGTCCTCCACTCCTGGTCCACGTATTCCTGCACCGCCTCTCTACAGTGGTGACCCTCAAGCCTGTCGCGGTTTTGTGAATCAGTGCCAGATTCGGTTCGCCCTGCAACCTGCAGAATTTGTCTCAGAGCGAGCTAAGGTTGGTTTCGTGATTACCCGTCTGGCGGGGAAAGCGCTTGAATGGGCATCTCCGCACTGGGAGAAGGAGTCTCTTCTAATTGATGATGCTAAAGCCTTCCTGAAAGAATTCCGGACTGTGTTCGATGCTCCTGGTCGAGTGGCGACCGCTGCTTCTCGTCTGTTCCAGATCCGCCAAGGGAATCGTAGTGTAGCGGAATATGCCATTGAATTCCGTACTCTCGCTGCTGAGACTCGTTGGAATAATGATGCCTATCATGCTGCCTTCTACAATGGTCTCTCTCTTCGCCTCAAAGACGACCTGGTCTCCCGTGAATTACCCACGCAGGTTGAAGACCTCATTGCTTTGTCTGTCAAGGTGGACACCCGTCAGAGAGAACATCAAGCTGATAGGGACCGAGTCAAGAAGTTTCAACCCATGCTGGCTCCTCGCTTTCAAAGACCCCTATTACCTCCTACCCCCCAGCAGCCTTCTGTTATTCCTCCGGAGGAACCTATGCAAGTCGGAAGAGCTCGTCTCTCTGAACAGGAGAAACTCCGGAGACGTACGGCTGGACTTTGTCTCTACTGTGGGGGTCAATTTAATTTTGCCAACTCCTGTCCAGTGAAGCCTCAGAGTTCCCCTCTTCAAGGTAACCTTGGAAAGACTCACGTAGGGGGTATTTCTCCGAAGTCGCAAGAAAACTCTCACAGGTTTCTTCTGCCTTTACAGATCCGTCTGTCCTCTAAGACCATTGTTGGCTCAGCTTTCGTTGACTCTGGAGCTGCCGGAAATTTCATGGACGCTCTTCTTTGCCAAGCACATGAATTTTCCCCTTGTTTCCTTTGACTCCTTCACTTCGAGAAACCGCTATTGATGACCGACCCCTTGAATCCGAGTTTATCTCTATGACGACTGGGGAATTGCCTGTGCAGGTTGGGACTTTACATAAAGAAAAGTTATCGTTCCTGATTATTTCCTGTCCTTCTGTTCCAGTCGTCTTGGGGCTTCACTGGTTACGCCTGCATAACCCTATATTGATTGATCCTCGGGGCAGGTTTCCCGTTGGAGTCCATACTGCCAACAGCACTGCTTCCTGCTGAACCCATCCAGAGGGTGAATATTTCTACATCTGATTTGAAGACGCTTCCCTCCTGTTACAAGGAATTCTCTGATGTCTTCTGTAAAAAGTCTGCAGAATTTCTCCCTCCTCATCGTCTCTACGATTGTCCAGTTGATCTCCTGCTGGAACCATGCTCCTAAGAGGTCGCACTTATCCTCTCTCCCAGGCGAGACTTCTGCCATGAAGGAATATATCCAGAAAATCTCCAGCGGGGTTTATTCGCCCTTCTATTTCTCCTGCAGGGGCTGGATTCTTCTTCGTAGAGAAGAAGGATGGAGGCCTACGTCCCTGTATTGACTACCGGGGGACTTAATAAAATCACAGTTAAGAACCGGTATCCATTGCCGCTGATTGCAGAACTTTTCGACCAACTGAAGGGGGCTAAAATCTTCACTAAGTTGGATCTCCGTGGGGCGTATAATCTCGTCCGCATCCGTGAGGGTGACGAATGGAAGACAGCATTCAACACTCGTGATGGGCACTATGAATAAACCTCGTGATGCCCTTTGGTCTCTGCAATGCCCCTGCTGTCTTCCAAGAATTTGTGAATGACATTTTCCGGGATCTCTTGGGAAAGTTTGTGGTCGTGGGACCTTGATGACATCCTGATTTTCTCCAAGGACCTAGCAAGCCATCGCTCCCAGGTGAAGGAAGTACTCTCTCGTTTGAGGGAAAAACTCTTCCTCTTTGCCAGTTGGAGAAATGCGTGTTTGAAGTGTCCAAGATTCCTTTTCTGGGCTATATCATCTCTCTAGAGGGTTCGAGATGGATCCTGTGAAAGTGTCTGCAATCCAAGAGTGGCCTCTACCGCTGAGCACCAAGGCAATCAGAGATTCATTGGTTTTGCCAATTACTAACCGGCAAATTCATTAAGGGGTTCTCTTTCCCGTATTGCACCTATCCTGGCCCTCATCCCCAAAAGGGGGTAAACCCAGCTCATGGCCCCCACCTGCTATTGAAGCTTTTCAATCCTTGAAGGATTGCCTTCACTTCTGCTTCGGTTCTCCGCCATCCTGATCCGGAGTCACCTTTCTTCATTGAGGTGGGTGCTTCTGAAGTTGGAGCTGGAGCTATCCTGTCCCAAAGACATTCCTCTGATGGAAAGTTGCACCCATGTGCGTATTTCTCTAAGAAGTTCTCTCCTGCCGAACAAAATTATGACGTAGGGAATCGAGAACTCTTGGCCGTCAAGCTGCCTTAGAAGAGTGGCGTCACCTCCTTGAAGGTTCCTTGATTCCAGTCACGATCTACACAGATCATAAGAATCTTGAGTTCATTCAATCTCTCAAGAGGCTGAATCCCAGACAAGCAAGGTGGGCTCTCTTCTTCTCTCCCATTCAACTTTGTCTTGACTTATCGCCCCGGCTCCAAGAATCGGAAAGCCGAAAGCTCTGTCCCCAAGTTTCACTCCGGTGGATCGTTCTCCTGAAAGACAAGAGCCAATTATCCTCCTGTCAAGATCATCGCTTCTTTGTACCCTCAATTTGCTGATCAAATCCTAGCCGGTCAATCTTCTGCCCTCCTGATACCCCCATCGGAATGGCATTTGTACCTCCTGAACTTCGTCTGCCTATCCGCAACAGACTCATAGCTCCCAAACAAGCTGGACATCCTGGTCCTGTAAGACTCTTGAACTATTACGGCGTCTAGTCTGGTGGCCGACTATTCGTAAAGATGTCAAAGACTTTGTTGCTGCTTGTACTGTTTGTGCCACTTCTAAGCCTAGCCATTCTCGCCCTAGCGGGTTACTACAGCCATTGCCTGTCCCCTCTCGTCCATAGGACTCATTTGGCAATGGACTTCATAGTCCGAACTTCCTCCCTCCAGTGGGAAGACTGTCATCTGGGTTGTCATTGATCGCTTTAGCAAGATGGCCCCACTTCATCCGTTACGGAAGCTTCCATCTGCGGTGGAATTGTCTCAATTGTTCATTCAATTCATTTTCCGTCTGCATGGATTCCCAGCGGAGATAGTCTCTGACTGAGGTTCCAGTTCACAGCTAAGTTTTGGCGTTCCTTATGTAAGGATTTGGGTATTGCTCTCCAGTTCTCTCTGCCTATCACCCCAAACTAATGGGGCAGCTGAACGGGTGAATCAAGCCTTAGAACAATTCCTGAGAATCATGTCTCCTTATGCCAAGATGAATTGGTCTGACCTTCTGCCCGTGGGGGGGAAAAATTTGCCCATAACAACGCCTGTCATTCATCCACTGGAAGATCTCCATTCATTGTTCTGTGTATGGCCAACATCCTCAAAGCCTTTTCCGCAGACTTTGTTTGTCTGATGTCCCAGCGCTGATTGACATGCGGCCCATATGTCGCTATTTGGGCTGCAACCAAGTCTAATTGGAGAAAAGTGCTCTTGTGCACAAGACCTTCGCTGATCGAAGAGCGTAGACCCTCTCTCCCTACAAGGTTGGTGATGAAAGTCTGGTTGTCTTCCAGGAACATTCGATTGAGGTGCCATCTCCTAAATTGGTCCAAAGTTTGTGGGTCCATTCTCCATCTCAGAAGTGATCATCCTGTGGCTGTCAGACTTCAGCTTCCCCCTGAGATGCGAATTCCCAACGTGTTTTCATGTCTCCTTGGTGAACCCGCTACTTCCAACCGCTTTTCTATGGACCAGTCTCACCCTCCTACTATCTCGGTGGATGGTCAACAAGAATATGAGGTGGAAAGGATCCTTGACTCCAGAATCTCCAGGGGCTCTCTTCAATATCTCATCAAAGTGAAGGGCTTTGGCCCTGAAGAATGCTCCTGGTAAGGACACTCTATGTTCATGCTCCCGTCTGGTTAGGGATTTCCATTCCAAGTTTCCCCAGAAGCCAAGTCCTGGTGGTCCTGAGGCCCCCGTGAGGGCAAACACGCGGCGTAAGGACGCCAGTGAGTCACTATGGCGGGCCCAAAATTTAACTATAAAAGGGCGCCCAGGACACCAGAAAGGGGGGCCCAAGGTAGGTCTGCTACCCTTGAACCTGGGTTTCTGTTCTCTGCTATCCTGATTCCTGCTCCTGCCTTGGTTTTGACCCTTTTGTCTGGACTCTTGTTATTTGATCCTGAAACTGCCTCCATTGAACTCTTGCCTGGATTTGAAACCCTTTTATTTGCTTACCCTTTGGATCCCCCCCCACCCTTTCACCCCCAAGAGGGCTTCCTCCTTGATCCCGACTACCCCTGGAGGGAGCTCCCCGGTCCCCGACAGATGCAGGTATAGTAGGGAGAGATGGTGCCTATAGTAACAGTGGGGGTAATTTGTCCCCTGGAAGGGAGTGGGGACTGTGGGATAGCAGGTATAGTAGGGAAGATGGTGTTTAATAGTAACAGTGAATAATTAGTTCTGGGGGAGTTAGACTGTGGGATAGCAATATAGTAGGGAGAGAGTGGTGTCTGATTAGTAGGGTAGTGGGAGAGATAGTGTGGTGCGTCTGGGAGAGGTGGAGTGTGATGTGGGAATGGGGTTGTGGAGAGGATGGGGTCTATAGTACATGGATAAAGGGCTCTGGAAGGGAACGTGATTGTGGGGGTAAGCGGTTTTAGAGGGAGAGATGGTGTCTTAGTAACAGTGGTAAAAAATCTCTGGGAAGGGAGTGTGACCCCGTGGGGTAGCAGGTAAGTAGGGAGAGATGGTGCCTATATAACAGTGGGATAATAGGGCTCTGGGAAGGAGTGTGACTGGGATAGCAGGTATAGTAGGGAAAATGGTCATATAGTAACGTGGAAAATAGTCCTTGGAAGGGGTGTGACTGGGGGGATAGAAGGTTAGTAGGGAGAGATGGTGCCTAAGAAAACAGTGGAAAAATAGTCTCGGGAAGGAGGGGTAACTGTGGGATAGCAGGTATAGAGGGAGAATGGTGTCTATAGTAAAGTGGAAAAATGTTTGGGAAGGACGGGTGACTGTGGGATGAAAGGTATATTTAGGGAAAAGATGGTGTCTATGTAAAAAGTGGTAATAGTTTTGGGAAGGGGTGTGACTGGGGATAGCGGTATATTTAGGGGAAGAGGGTTTGCCTATGTAACAGTGGGATAATAGTCTCTGGAGGGAGTGGGGACTGGGGGGATAGCAGGTAAGTAGGTGAGAGATGGTGCCTATTTTTAACAATGGGAAAAATAGTCTCTGGGAAGGGATTTGTGGACTGTGGGATAGCGGTATGGGGAAAAAAGGGAAAAAGAGATTGGGGGGGCCAAAAGTAAAAAAGGTTGGGGGTTTTAATAGCCCCTTCGGGGAAAGGGAGTGTGACTGTGGGATAGCAGGTATAGTAGGGAGAGATGGTGCCTATAGTAACAGTGGGATAATAAGTCTCTCGGAAGGGAGTGTAAAAAAACTGTGGGATAGCAAGGTTATAGTAGGGAGAGATGGTCCCTTTATATAGTAACAGTGGATAATAGTCTCAGGGAAGGGAGTGTGACTGTGGGATTAGCAGGTATAGTAGGGAGAGATGGTGCCTAATAGTAACAGTGGGATAATAGTCTCTGGGAAGGGAGTGGGGACTGTGGGATAGCAGGTATATGTAGGGGAGAGATGGTGTCTATAGTAACAGTGGATAATAGTCTCTGGGAAGGGAGTGTGACTGTGGGATATGCAGGTATAAGTAGGGAGAGATGGTGCCTATAGAAACAGTGGGATAATAGTCTCTGGGAAGGGAGTGTGATTTGTGGGATAGCAGGTTATAGTAGGCGAGAGATGGTGTCTATAGTAACAGTGGATAATAGTCTCTGGGAAGGAGTGTGACGGGTGGGATAAGCAGGTATAGTAGGGAGAGATGGTGCCTATAGTAACAGTGGGATAATGTCTCTGGGAAGGGAGTGTGACTGTGGGATAGCAGGTATAGTAGGGAGAGAAGGTGCCTATAGTAACAGTGGATAATAGTCTCTGGGAAGGGAGTGTGACTGTGGGAAATAGCAGGTATAGTAGGGAGAGATGGTGCCTATAGTAACAGTGGGATAATAGTCTCGGGGAAAGGGGAGTGTGACTGTGGGATAGCAGGTAATAGTAGGGTAGGAGATGGTGTCTATAGTAACAGTGGATAATAGTCTCTGGGAAGGGAGTATGACTGTGGGATAGCAGGTATGGGTAGGGAGAGATGGTGCCTATAGTAACAGTGGGATAATAGTCTCTGGGAAGGGAGTGTGAATTGTGGGATAGCAGGTATATGTAGGGGAGAGATGGTGCCTATAGTAACAGTGGAATAATAGTCTCTGGGAAGGGAGTGTGACTGTGGGATAGCAGGTATAGTAGGGAGAGATGGTGTCTATAGGTAACAGTGGATAATAGTCCTCTGGGAAGGGAGTGTGACTGTGGGATAGCAGGTATAGTAGGAGAAGAGGATGGTGCCTATAGAAACAGTGGGATAATGTTTTGGGAAGGGAGTGTGTTTGTGGGATAAGCAGGTATAGTAGGGAGAGATGGTGGTTCTATAGTAACAGTGGATAATAGTCTCTGGGAAGGGGTGTGACTGTGGGATAGCAGGTATAGGTAGGGAGGGGATGGTGCCTATAGTAACAGTGGGATAGATAGTCTCTGGGAAGGGCAGGTGTGACTGGTGGGATAGCAGGTATAGTAGGGAGAGACAGGTGCCTATAGTAACAGTGGATAAATTAGTCTCTGGGAAGGGGGTGGTGAGCTGTGGATAGCAGGTATAGTAGGGTAGAGCTGGTTGGCCTATAGTAACAGTGGGATAATAGTGCTCTGGGAAGGGAGTGTGACTGTGGGATAGCAGGTATAGTAGGGAGAGATGGTGTCTATAGTAACAGTGGATAATAGTCTCTGGGAAGGGAGTATGACTGTGGGATAGCAGGTATAGTAGGGAGAGATGGTGCCTATAGTAACAGTGGGATAATAGTACTCTTGGGAAGGGAGTGTGATTGTGGGATGGGCCCAAGGTATAGTAAAGGGGGAGAGATGGTGCCTATAGTAACAGTGGATAATAGCCCCTGCTTGGAAGGGAGTGTGACTGTGGGATAGCAGGTATAGTAGGGAGAGATGGTGTCTATAGTAACAGTGGATAATAGTCTCTGGGAAGGGAGTGTGAGACTGTGGGATAGCAGGTATAGTAGGGAGAGATGGTGTCTATAGTAACAGTGGGATATAATAGTCTCTTGGGAAGGGAGTGTGACTGTGGGATAGCAGGTATAGTAGGAAGAGATGGTGCCTATAGTAACAGTGGGATAAAAGTCTCTGGAAATGGACTATAGTTATAGCAGGTTCCTCTTTGTAGACACTGTGGGTGTAATAGCAGTGTGGCTATTTGGATAGCATTATTGTGCTTTGGTCTAGCAGCCACATTGTTATGCCTAAACTTGCAGTATTGTTCATTAATCACTACTAGTTGCCAGTCAAATCACCATTTACGTATCTCTCCAGAAAATTGCTTGCAACTTGTTTTATACTGGTTTGAATTGTAACATGGAGGAAAACTGATGGTGGAATGTAAACAGATCATTAGCAAATTTGACTGCATACTGTAGGGATATAACAGATAGTTAGATGATAGTTAAATATATAGATAATATATAAGGATAGAGAGATGATAGATCAATATAAGGCTAAAGAGATAATGTGTAGAAATAGATGTATAAGGATAGAGAGGAGACAGACAGATATATGGAAAGAAATAAGGCTAGTGAGATAGATGGACAGACATGATTGATAGATAGATGGATAGATAAATAGATGGATAGATAAATAGATAGATAGATAGATAGATGATAGATAGATAGATAGATAGATAGATAGATAGATAGATAGATAGATAGATAGATAGATAGATAGATAGATAGATAGATAGATAGACAGACAGACGGGCAGACAGACAGACAGACAGACAGACAGACAGACAGACAGACAGATAGATAGATAGATAGATAAAGAGACATACAGACAGACAGAGATAGATGATAGAGAGACAGACAGATAGAATATATACAGTATAGGATACAAATTAGGACACAAGCTTTAGGTCGGTGTATTTTGCATTACAGGCTTTTATTGAAGATAAAATATTCACGTTTGATTTGCAAGAGGTTGTGCAGGAGCTGATGTCCGGGTCGGAGGGGTCGGCCAGTGTGACAGAGCAGTGTAATTAGTCAGAGGAGAGCCCCAGTCGGTGACAGACAGATCAGCAGCCCATCCCCAGGCGCAGGAGACACAGTCGCGCATACATTACAGGGCTTTGTGCTACTCGCTGCGCCCGCGACTCTGCTGCACATGTTGTGCGAGGGATCCGCTCCCAGTCTGCCGCTGTGCCCATGGCTGGACGTGATTTGGAGAAGAGCAACGCGTCCTTCCTCCCCACGGACATTCCCACGGTGTCGGTGGCCAAACTGGCGTCTCTGGGGCTGATCGCGTGCGTCAGTCTGGCCGGCAATTTGCTCTTCGCTTTCATCGCTCTGAAGGACAAGAGCCTGCGCCGGGCTCCCTATTACCTGATGTTGGACCTGTGCCTGGGGGATCTGATCCGCTCTCTGCTTTGTTTCCCTCTGGTGCTCAAGTCCATCAGCAGCGGATCCCAGTGGAGCTACAGCAAGTGGAGCTGCAGAATGATGGCCTTTGGGGCGGTGTTGCTTTGCTTCCATGCCGCCTTCATGCTGCTCTCCATCAGCCTCACCAGGTACATGGCCATAGCCCACCATAGGTTCTACTGTAAGAGAATGACGGGCTGGGCTTGTGCCATTGTCATCTCCATGGCCTGGATCCTCTCCACCGCTATGGCCTTGCCTCCAGTGTTTGAGCTGGGCACCTACAAGTTCATCAGGGAGGAGGAGCAGTGCACCTTTGAGCACCGCTATGTCAAGGCCAACGACAGCCTGGGCTTCTTGCTCATGTTGCTCTTCATTGTGGGGGCCACACATTTTATCTACATGAAACTGCTCTTCTTCATTTACGACCACCGAAAAATGAAACCAGCCCAGTTGACCCCAGCCATCAGCCAGAACTGGAGCTTCCATGGACCTGGAGCAGCAGGACAGGCAGCTGCCAATTGGATCGCAGGGTTCGGCAGGGGCCCCACTCCCCCCACCTTGGTAGGTATGAGACAGAGCACCCAGGGCCACATTAAGAGATTGGTGGTGCTGGAAGAATTCAAGCAAGAAAAGAGGCTCTGCAAGATGTTCTATGTCATCACCTTGCTCTTCTTGCTCTTCTGGGCCCCTTACCTGCTGGCTTGTTATCTAAGGATCTTTCTGAAATCAGCCAGCTTGCCCCAGGGCTACCTCACAGTGTCAGTGTGGCTGACGTTCGCCCAGGCAGGGGTTAACCCTATTGTCTGCCTCCTGCTGAACAAAGAAGTGAGAACCTCTCTGAGAGCCTTCATCCCCTGTAAGAGCACCCAGACCCAAAGGGATCCCTATATTGACACATGACCCTGTCACTACTAATATTGCTCCAATTACATCACGTGGCTTTAGTTTCCTAGAATTTAAAGGGATACTGTCATGGGAAAAAATTTTTTTTTCAAAACGAATCAGTTAATAGTGCTGCTCCAGCAGAATTCTGCACTGAAATCCATTTCTCAAAAGAGCAAACTGATTTTTTTATATTCAATTTTGAAATCTGACATGGGGCTAGACATTTTGTCAATTTCCCAGCTGCCCCTGGTCATGTGACTTGTGCCTGCACTTTAGGAGAGAAATGCTTTCTGGCAGGCTGCTGTTTTTCCTTTTCAATGTAACTGAATGTGTCTCAGTGGGACATGGATTTTTACTATTGAGTGCTGTTCTTAGATCTACCAGGCAGCTGTTATCTTGTGTTAGGGAGCTGTTAGCTGGTTACCTTCCCATTGTTCTTTTGTTTGGCTGCTGGTGGGGAAAGGGGAGGGGGTTGATATCACTCCAACTTGCAGTACAGCAGTAAAGAGTGATTGAAGTTTATCAGAGCACAAGTCACATGACTTGGGGCAGCTGGGAAATTGACAATATGTCTAGCCCCATGTCAGATTTCAAAATTGAATATAAAAAAATCTATTTGCTCTTTTGAGAAATGGATTTCAGTGCAAAATTCTGCTGGAACAGCACTATTAACTGATTCATTTTGAAAAAATGTTTTTCCCATGACAGTATCCCTTTAAGGCCAGGGCAAATGTAGAAATTTTTTTGGACTAATGCAGACATCTGTATCCCCTGGGACACTGCTGTTGCTAAACTAAAACGGATAGCATACTTTAGGTCCTTTAAGAATGTTGGACATGATCATGTTTTAGATCTATAAATGCTTGACTACATTTCCCAGCATCCTTAGACATGTAACCAAAGATGCAGCATGCTGGGATTTCTAGTCCACTTTACCTACAAGATGTGAATCTTTACTATTATTTGGATCCACTTTGTGTTCTTTACAAGAGATTGTTCAGAAAATAAAATGATTTTAGATTTGACAGGCCTGTACAGGTATAGGATCCATTAACCGGAAACCGTCATCCAGAAAGCTCTGAATTATGGAAAGGCTGTCTCCCATAGACTCCATTTTATCCAAATAATCACATTTTTTAAAAATTAGTTCCTTTTTCTGTGTAATAATAAAACAGTAGCTTGTACTTGATCCCAACTAAGATATAATTAATCCTTATTGGAAGCAAAACCAGCCTATTGGGTTTATTTAATGTTTACATGATTTTCTAGTAGACTTAAGGTATCAAGATCCACATTATGGAAAGTTCCAGAGCTAGTTCCAGAGCATTCTGGATAACAGGTCCATTACCTGTATTATTAGATGTGGGTGCTGTTAAGATTTTAGGAAGGCAAAAATTGTTTATCGGAACTGAATTGGGGAGTGGGTACAGGTTATTGCATGAAAAATGGGAATTTACAGTCCAGCAACATCTGGAGATCCAAGTTTAATGAGAATCTATTGTGTTCCTATTGTGTGTAAATAGGAGCAATATTTACATGTAAATGTAAAAAGGTGGTTGCCGGCTTGATGCACAGTATTGCATATGTTTGTGGAAGAACCTGAAGAGAATTAGAAAGATCCTGTCTTCATCAATTTGGCTTAACCCTGTGCGTGCTGGTGTGCCTGGAGGGAGGATAACAAATAGGATTAGCACAGGCATTTGGCGATTACAGGGTTAACATACTGTTCATTTTAGCAAGATCTGGCTCATACAGCCTCTTTAATTGTTCATATACCTCCTGGTAACATGGAGAAACCCAAATGTAATACAAATACACACATAAGCTACTAAAGGTGTATTGTATTACAATAGACTTAATTAGATATTATTTATTAATACAAACTTTTACGGGAAAGAACATTTCTAAGGTCAGAGACACACGCGAAGATTCTTCGGGCGACTGATCTCCCCTTCCTGCCGACTAGAATCTAAATCGCCGGCGGGATGGCACTCAGATCGCTTTGTTTCTGAAACTTTGTGCGACTTCGGAAAACGCCGGCGATTCAGATTCTAGCCGGCGGTACGGCTTTTCGGGAAGATTAGTTTAGATTAGATTTGTCGACGGGCTATTCAATGTCCCCGAATCTTTGCGTTTGTCTCTGCCCTAAAAAACAAAGTGAAAGAAAGGCGCGCTTCCCTAGTGTTATCTCCGTGTATAATTAATCTTAATTAAAAATGTTTGCACTTACAATGTTGTAGGCAACATCAGCTCATTGGTAGACAATACATAAAGATTCAAAGCCTAACGCGTTTCATCGCTGAAATCGGGACTTCTTCAGGGGTATACAGCCAATAAAAGTTCTCCATAAACGAAGAAACCGCTCCTATTTCCAAGAGGCTGGGTTTTGGATTTCGCTGATGAAACGCGTTGGGCTTTGAATCTATATGTATTGTCTACCAATGAGCTGATGTTGCCTACGACATTGTAAGTGCAAACATTTTTAATTAAGATTAATTATAAAAGGAGATTACGCTAGGGAAGAGCACTTTGTTTTATAGACAAGTTTCGGGTTGACCATCCAGTTTTTGGAGATTGCAGCGAGAGGACACTCCACTGGGATTTTTTGATAATTGAACTTGACTTGAAGGGACTTGGTCTGAATTTGGGATCACACAGGACTGGTGTTTTATTGATCTTATTTTAGCTAAGCCATAGTGCCCCTAATTATTAAATATAATTTTCGGGACAGAATATTGCCCCACCAGGCAACCACCAGCAAAGCCCTACCACAACCAAAGGGTGTAACTGAGCGGGGAAAATGCACAACTTTACTAGGGCCATGGCCCCCCAATACACACCCTGTGCCATATTGTTTACACACAATTGCCACATGATAGAGACAATGGGCAGATATGTACATTATTCATTGCAGGAGTAAAGGCTTCACCTTCCTTATATACAGTAAGGCCTAATATTACTATGCATCCTCCCTTTTATGTACATTTTATTGTGCTTTTATTTACACTGGTCTTTCACCTCTCTCTATGTAGTGCCAATAGGATTACAGAGACTTCTGACCACATGTAATTGATTTAATGCTCAGTGAGAGGCCAGTTATTCTCCATAATATCTATTATACAGAACATCTTGGCACTATGCTTCTGTTCTGTTCGGCCAAATAGGCTGGTAACTGCCATTATGATAAGGGCTTTGTTCTATGATATCAAATCAGTAATCCAGAAGTGTTCCTGGGGGTGCCCATATATCTGTACAATGAACAAGGGCCAACTCCTTGCTTTATAAAGAATTCATAGGTCCAGGCTGGGGGTGACCAAGCAGCCTGCCATAAAACTGCAAAAAATACCATAAAATTTAATAATTTGTAAATTGTACATTAACCAAGGAGTTTTTTTCTAGATCCACTTTGTGACTGGTGTTCATGGTATACTACTTTTCTGCCCTGCCATGGAAACCACAGTGAATATGTATGTATTGTAGCTATGTTTGTTGGAAATGCATGCAGTGTTTAACAACATGACATAACAGCAGCCCCATGATAAGTATATATATATATATATATCCCACCAGGCCCGGACTGGCAATCTGTGGGTTCTGGCAAATGCCAGGGGGGCTGCTATAAGGTGCCATAGAAAGTCAGTATTTAGTGGGCTGGTGGGGGCTGTTTAGGCCTTTGTGTACCTGAAATGACAGGACCTATTTTAATTCTCAGTCCGGACCTGTATCCCACATCATCTAGTGTGTGAGTCTTTCTTATTCCCTCAGTTTATACTCAGGGAACACCTGTATCTCACCAGAAAGGTTTTATACTGCCAGTTTTGCTTTCCACAGGTCATTCCTCTGCCTGTCCCGACTACGCTACAGCCCAGTACCCCACCGGCCTTTCCTTCTCCCCAAATCCATTGTCTGTACAGCCCAGTAATCTTCTAGACTTTCCTATGGCCCATCCTTATGGTCATGTAGCCAGGCCCGGATTTGTGGAAAGGCCACCTAGGCCCGGGCCTAGGGCAGCAGGATTTTAGGGGGGCGGCATGCTGCTCAACCACACCCACATTGGTTTAAAAACACTGGGGATGCGCTGGAGATACAATAATTTTTTTAATTTCCCATGTGTCGATCCCCATTGCTTCGGTCCCGCTGGAGGGGACAGGGGCGACGAACGCTAGTGGGCCTAGGGGCGCCCACTATGTAAATCCGGCCCTGCATGTAGCCCAGTACTGTGGCAGACTTTTCCACTGCCCATCCCCCTGTATGTATAGGCAAATATCCTGACCATGTTTACCATTACCAATCCAACTGAGTAACCTGCCAGTCTTTCCTGGGGGCCCATCTGCCAATCCTTCTGCCTATACAGCCAAGTATCTTGCAATCCTTTCCGACTGCCCATCCCTTGGACTCTACAGCCCAATATCTTGCTTGTTTCTACCACCCATCTATCTGGCTGTAAAAGCCATTATCCCCTAACCTTTCCCCTTTGCCAGTCCTTCTGCTTCTACCATCCAGTAGTCCACCAGCCTTCTCTTCTCTCATTTGTTCTGCCTACACAACTTAGTATCTTGCTTACCTTTACCACTTCCAATTCCTTTACCTACACAGACAATATCCTGCCAACCGTTTCTATTACCAGTCCTTCTTTATATGGAGCTCAGTATCCTGCCAGCCTTTATTACCAGTCCTTCTTTATATAGAGCTCAGTATCCTGCCAGCCTTTGTTATTACCAGTCCTTCTTTATATAGAGGTCAGTATCCTGCCAGCCTTTGTTATTACCAGTTCTTCTTTATATGGAGCTCAGTATCCTGCCAGCCTTTGTTATTACCAGTCCTTCTTTATATGGAGCTCAGTATCCTGCCAGCCTTTGTTATTACCAGTCCTTCTTTATATAGAGCTCAGCAGGACCGCCATCAGAAATCACAGGGCCCCATACGACAAAATTTCCTGGGCCCCCTGGGCTGCGCCCACCCCAAGCCCGACCTAAAGGTCCACCCCCCACCACACAGTAAAAAAACAAAAAAAATATTGGTGGCTAGAGTTCCCACATGTTAATAAAAAATAAAAAGATATTTGTGGTCAGGGCCCCCCATAAAAAAAACATTTGTGGCCAGGGCCCCCCCCATTAAAAAATATTGGTGGCTAGAGCTCAGTAGTATCCTGCCAGCCTTTTTTACTGCTGATCCCTCTGCCCACGTACCTTCTATTCTGTCAACCTTACCTTTGCTCATACAGGTCAGTATCCTGCCAATCTCTCCTTGATACTTGTTTTATTTTCATACAAAACACACATAAATGTTCAGCATCTGTGAGAGTTTTCCCTGGAAGATCAGGCTGATCAGATTACCTAACGCAGAACTGTCATTTTGGTCAGTCTTTATACAATTCAGCACATTACAGAACTTGTACATTGTTCAGGATCTCATTTCAAAGCATGGGCCTATTCACTATTGCACAATAATCTAAAACCTTTTTCCAACGTTTTCTTACATTTAATTTTTTTTTTAAAAAACACCCTTTTCTGCTTGACATTGTTTGCCCTTGTGGAGTTAGTGCAAACTGTTATTTTCTAATGGTTTGATTAAGGATTCTTTTAAATTTCCAAGTACTTTAGAAAGTTAATCTCTGAAATTCAGCAACTGATTTAGGATATTAATAGTAATTAAGCCCTATAGTGTCCCATACAATCATTGTGCCACTAGCTTTGGGATACATATATTCATCTTATCATACAGTTTCATCGTTCCTCTACTACTACTGATTATATTGATTTGTGATGTGGTTCTTGGTGACTGTAAATGTAAAATGAACTAATTGTTTTAAAAACTGTAAAAAAAAAAAAGTAACTTTGCTTATAATTTTCCTATCTGTAAATATCTTAACTTATACTGTTACCCGACAAGAGCTAAATCTACTTTTATGCATTGTTCTTATGAGACCACGCCCTGCATTTTTCTACAAAATATTTATTACCATTTTTTTAAACTGACCCAGATTTGTATAATACGAATAATCTGGATTTTTGTCTATTTTTTTCCAATCATTTTCCAGACTAGCGCTTCTCTAGAAAATGCTGTTAGAATGGAGATGGCTGTTGGTATGAGTTGAACATGTAGTATAACGCAAGACTTGTTGGTTTTTTACCTGTGTAATAAACTTTATAGCTTCCAAACCCTTTGTCCAACATATATTATTTACTACAATAAAATAGCTAAGGATGGAGAAATACGCAACCCTTGATGATGACAATTTGGCACATAAACGATCAGTTTCAGGAGTTCCGGTTGCCACATTTGGTGAGGGGCGAAAGGGGGAAAGTGTTGGTGATGCGCGGGCCAGTTCAAAGCCCACAGGACCCATGGGTGTAACAATGAGTCAGACAGCTACAGGTTTGCACAAAATATTTGGGTCGAGAACGGGTGTGGGCCGAGCTCTTTCTGCAGCCCTTGCTACCCTTCCCACCTGTGACTTAACAATACCCCACTTCAGTGTATGGAAGGGTTGCCACCTAGCCGGTATTTTACTGGCCCAGCAGGTAAAAGTGATGGTGGATCCCAATGTTATTAATAACAAAAAAGATTTGACTTTGCCACCTCAGACCAGGCAAAGTGCTAAAAAAAGCAGCTAGATCTTCCTAAATCTTCTGTCACTTACATCATAAATTATATTAACTCTCTTCTCTTTATTAAGGTTCCCTGGACATTTGTAATAAAAAGTGGTAACTTCAAGCATTTGCACCAACATTTATAATAAAGACGTCCATACAACTAACCGCCCTATGCAAATTGACCTAAGCACAAGATCACTAGTGAATTTTCGCTAGGCACCAAGGAACACAAGTGCATCTTCGCTATGGTATGCTCGCACTGCCGAAGTAAAGCTAGCGAAAAGTCGCCAGCATTTGGCGCCCAGGGCAAAACTTCGCATATTAGTGAATTAGCGGTAGCGAATTTGCGCCTGGTGAAGTGGTGCGATGTGTGTGAAGCTGACGGTGGTGACAATTCGCCCTTTAGTGAATCTGCTCCATAGTTCATTTCGAGAGATTATGGTCCAGTCCAGAGTAAAAAAAAAATCCTAGGTATTTCTGATAGTTACATTGTCTAAATCAGTGATCAGGGTCGGACTGGGCTGACGGGACACTGGAAAAAACCCAGTGGGCCCTGGCCCTCATGGGTCTCTGCCGGCCCAGATCCCCTCCCCCTATCTGCCGGGCCCCCCAAAAAAACAACCGCGTCGGACTTTGCGCAAGCGCAACACACTGGATTTTGTGCATGCTTGCCACTATTCGCGCATGTGCATGGGGGCCCATAGTTCGTGCATGTGAACAGGGGGGCCCCCAGAGGTTTGGAACACGGTGGGCCCCCCAAAGTCCAATCCAACCCTGTCAGTTAACCCCAACCACTGGCTTATGAACAACATGTTGCTCACTAACCCAGTGGATGTTGCTCCCAGTTACCTTATAGCAGGAGATTATTTTTTAATGCCTGGCAAGTTTTGGTTGTATAAAAACCAAGGGTACTGCCAAACAGAGGGGCTCATTTATCAACACTGGGCAAATTTGCCCATGGGCAGTTACCTATAGCAACCAATCATGGATTAGCTTTTTGAAATCAGCTGCAAGTAGAACAACGAATGCGGCAATTTGATTGGTTGCCTTGGGTTACTGCCGATGGGCAAAATTGCCCAGTGTTGATAAATGACCCCCAGAGTCTGTTGTAGGCTGCCAGTCCACAAAGGGATATCAAATGGCCAATCACAAGCTTTATTTTGCAACTCCCAGGAGTTACATCTGAATGTGACTCACAGTAAAAAAGGTTGTCGACTCCCGGTCTAGATTCTACGACAAATCCTATTTGGGTCTTATACACACAAGGGCTCCATGTTTGAACTTAGAATGCCACAAAATTGATGATATCTTGCACACATACCATATGTCTGGGGTGAGGGTTTGTAACATCCTTCACTTTTATATTCCATTTAAATTCAGAATTTCTGAAACAAACAGTTGTCTGTATTATTGTTATGGCCTGCATTTGATGCCTTAAGCCTCTAGCTGTGATTGGTTGGCAGCTGTTACACATTACACACATGCAAAGCAACATTATACAACTTAAGACCTTAGGGGCAAATTCACTAAAGGGCAAATTTACGCCAGCGAACGATCCATCACACTTTGCGTCAATTTGTCAGTTGCAAATTCGTTACCACTACACAAAGTCACTAAAATGCGAAGTTGCGTCTCAGCGGCTGAACACTAGCGTTAATTCATTTGCTCTTTATTAGAGATGTTGGTGCAGATGCTTATTATTATAAATGTCCAAGGAAAATAAAGACAGAAAAGATCCTCTAATGCCCTAGACATGATCCCACCCTAAAACAAATGTTGGGAAAAAAATGTTAAAGGGATCCTGTCATCGGAAAACATGTTTTTTTTCAAAACGCATCAGTTAATAGTGATACTCCCTCAGAATTCTGCACTGAAATCTCAAAAGAGCAAACAGATTTCAAAAGAGCTCTCAAAAGAGCAAACAGATTTTTTTAAATTCAATTTTGAAATCTGACATGGGGCTAGACATTTTGTCAATTTCCCAGCTGCCCCTGGTCATGTGACTTGTGCCTGCACTTTAGGAGAGAAATGCTTTCTGGCAGGCTGCTGTTTTTCCTTCTCAATGTAACTAAATGTGTCTCAGTGGGACATGGGTTTTTGCTATTGAGTGTTGTTCTTAGATCTACCAGGCAGCTGTTATCTTGTGTTAGGGAGCTGCTATCTGGTTACCTTCCCATTGTTCATTTGTTTGGCTGCTTGGGGGGGGGGGGAAGGGAGAGGGTGATATCACTCCACATTGCAGTACAGCAGTAAAGAGTGATTGAAGTTTATCAGAGCACAAGTCACATGACTTGGGACAGCTGGGAAATTAACAATATGTCTAGCCCCATGTCAGATTTCAAAATTGAATATAAAAAAATCTGTTTGCTCTTTTGAGAAATGGATTTCAGTGCAGAATTCTGCTGGAGCAGCACTATTAACTGTTTAATTTTAAAAAAAATTTTTTTCCCATGACTGTATCCCTTTAACACAAAAATCTTTAATAGCTAGGACGTTTGAAGGCAATCTGGCTTTAAAATATGAAAAAACTGCAGCGTTTTTCTTTTTTTATGACTTTTCGGCTTACAGGATATGATGTCACTGACATACAGTAAGACTGAGGAGGATGTAGCTTCATCTTATCAGTTCACCAGGTCTAAGGTGGCAAAGGAAACTCTGGCAAAAAGGGGTAACACAATGGAAAATTCGCACTTTAGTGAAATTGTGGAGTAACGTTTGTTCGCAAAAATACACCTGGTGATAGGGCACGAAACTGCGCTAGCGACAGTCTCTTTAGCTAGAGAATTGTTGTCTACGCCTGTTAGTAAATTGCCAATGTCCCTGCGGATGAGCTTTCTGGCAAATTTTTTCACCCTTCAGTAAATCTGCCCCCATAATTCTTATCGTTCTTACGATTATGGAGGCAGCCCGGGTCAATCTTGTTAAGAGTTGGTTTTTATATGTCTTTTTTTTCAGTCCATACAAATATTTCACCAAATATTATATCTAACTCCATTCCTTTCATGTAAGCACAACAGCTATTTTCCCCTCCTGTGTCCTGTGTGTGTGGGTTGGATTGTTCATGTTACCATATGGTGAGCAGTTTATCAGACAGTAGTAGACAGAAGTCATATCTATCAATAGCTAAGGAAAAAACACATACTTTTATAACTCTAAAATATTTTGTAATAGGAAATCTGTGCTTTCATTATTTGCAGATAAATGCTGAGTTACAGAGTTCTCCAAATACCCATCATCCCTGTCTCTTCTACAGATTCTGGGGCTTCACAACAGACATAGGCAGATCCCAGTGCTGGGGGCCCTACAACTAATTCCCAATTTTCGCATGTTTGTGAAACAGATCTTGTTCAACGTTTGTAGGATGGGGTAGTGCCATCACATTATAGGAATGGTGCAGGACCCCAATTACACTCCTGTGAAAATGGTATGGAGCTCACAGAGAACACCAGAGGGAGAAGAGGAAAAGGCTGCAATAAAAAGATTATGGGGTATGTAATAAAGTACGGGCAGAAGATATAGATAGATAAAGAAAATATTTAATTAAGAAATATTAATTATAAGGAAAGGGCCTGAGAATTTATACGTATGCCGACTTGTGCCAGTGAGAGCCAATATGACAGTTATTCACTTCTTGAGCAAGTGGTAATTCTAGGTTTCCCTAGCAAATTGGTGCACCTTTTTTCCCTTACTGAATGGCATGCAGATTTCGTGAAAAAAACAATTTGCATCTACATTGTGTGCTTTGTGCTACTGCAGTAAATGAGACCTTTTTTTAGTACTAATGTGCTTACTTTCTAAAAGGTTTTTTGCTGCTTATTAAAGATACAGTAACACCGAAAAAATGAAAGTGTTTTAAAGGAATGATAATATAATTTACTGTTGCCCTGCACTGGTAAAACTGTTTTTGCTTCAGAAACTCTACTATAAGTTTATAAAAACAAGCTGCTGTGTAGCCATGGGGGAAGCCATTCAAGCACAGGATACACAGTAGATAACAGATAAGTACTACTATAGTTTATATAAACAAGCTGCTGTGTAGCCATGGGGGCAGCCATTCAAGCACAGGATACACAGTAGATAACAGATAAGTACTACTATAGTTTATATAAACAAGCTGCTGTGTAGCCATGGGGGCAGCCATTCAAGCACAGGATACACAGTAGATAACAGATAAGTACTACTATAGTATATATAAACAAGCTGCTGTGTAGCCATGGGGGCAGCCATTCAAGCACAGGGTACACAGTAGATAACAGATAAGTACTACTATAGTTTATATAAAGAAGCTGCTGTGTAGCCATGGGGGCAGCCATTCAAGCACAGGATACACAGTAGATAACAGATAAGTACTACTATAGTTTATATAAATAAGCTGCTGTGTAGCCATAGGGGCAGCCATTCAAGCACAGGATACACAGTAGATAACAGATAAGTAATACTATAGTTTATATAAACAAGCTGCTGTGTAGCCATGAGGCAGCCATTCAAGCACAGGATACACAGTAGATAACAGATAACTACTACTATAGTTTATATAAACAAGCTGCTGTTTTTATGGAATTAACATTAAGGCTGTGCCTAAATGAGTTAATATATTTTTGTAGGGACCCGTACGGTTAATTCCCCTACGTTCTGAACCACATGGAAATCCCCTGCCTGTGCAGCTACAGGGTCTTATAGAGTCTTGAGAGGGGCTGGAGTCCTTGTCCCTGTGCAGCATGTCTGGCAGATACCGGAGAATGTCACAAGGTGTCGCTGCTGCATCACCTTTGGATATATAGGAGTGCCATCTCACAGCCATTCCTGCTTTCACTTTCACTGAGAGAGGGTGGACAAAGACTACTGCAAAGATGTAGGGGCAGGAGCCCCTGGATGGCTGGGGTGCGGCAGCCCCAAGCCTGGGAGCTAGACCAGGAGGGTCTAAAGCTCCTAAATGCAAAACTGGACTTTGTGTGCTTGCGCTATGGACAGTGCTGGGAGCTATAGTTGAGCTGCAGAAGATAAAGCAAGTTGTGTGCTCAGCTAGGAGAGCTTGGAGCCTTTGAGTATGTAATCACGTGGATGCCTGTTCCAGAACAGTGTGAGCCCCCAGGTGAGTCTGCCTGTGGGAGGGTAGAGAAAAGGATCCAGTGTGTCTCCTGTGTGTGTGATACAGGCTTTGTGTCTGCCTGCCACGTGAGAGCAAGTACCTTGTCCAGTGGGAAAGGTGTTTAGGCAGCTACCTGGGAACAATGGTACTGTCAGGGAGCCGGGAGCTCCCTCCAGGGAGGTAGTCAGGATCGAGGAGGAAGCCCTCTTGAGGGAGCAGGGTCGCGGTGTCCAAAGGGTTAATCCAAAGAGTAGTCAGAATTCAGGCAAGAGTTCACGGGCAGGCAGATAACAGCAAAGTCCAAAGTCCAGGCAAAGGGTCAGGATAACAATCAGGAACAGGAATACAGCAATATCAATGTCAGGGAACCCAGGATACACATAGGCAATGTTTCCTATACTTGGGCGCCATTCTGGCATCTGGGTAGCGTTTTTATGTTTGAATTTGGCGCTATAGTGACGTCACCGACGTCCTGACGCTGGCGTCGATGCGCTGGCGTGTCTGCGCCGCTACCCACGTGGCGGCCATGGGCGCCGCCATTTTGGGAGCGACGCCGGAAGGGATAGACGCGCCGCCCGGAGCTCCTGGAACTGCTCCGGGCGGCGTTCGTGACAGGTACTCAAGGAGTAGTACAAAGGAGTAATGCGGGAGATGCCAAGATGCGATTGTCACAGGTTCCCCAGGGTAGTGGGTCATGCTATATGAATGCATGTAATTAAACTAAATGTATACTTTGCCTTTAATCTTGTATAAAGTTGATATTGTTATACAGCACTGTATGTGTATTACTGTTTTCTTAATGGGGCCACCCGCAGGTGTATTCCCGGATCACATTAGGTGGAGGCACTGCCAAGAGAGGAATTTCCCAGCTGCTCTTTTACCTGTGGTGGGGAAGCAGGGCATGGGGCAGATAGTTGGCGGAGTCTGGGTGGGGAGTGGGTGGAGTTTGGGTATTTTGGGAGTTTAGGAATAGGCAGAGGCATGAAGTGGGCAGGTGGATGGGGATCTGAGTGCACTTGGCCCCTTTGAAGATTTTTTTTTGCAGGGGCCCAGCTTCAGATCCACTTAAATGCTTTTGACCTGATTTAACTTTCCATTAAAAATTCTCACTGCTTTTCAGGACACCATATTTATTCAGTAGAAATGTACACCCCATAAATATGTACTTAAAACAGGAGTGAAAAGATGTTTTTGGGACCTTTATCTTTTTGCTTTGTCACATATTCTGTGAAAGTTGTATTTTTCATAAGGAGGACCTTTAACAGGTTTGCTTCTCTGTACGCAAAAGATAATAAAGCATTATAGTATGAAAAAATAAAGAGTGACTCTTGTGACAAAATAGGATTCTAATATTCAAAAAAAAATAATTGAGCGACAATGTTATTCTGATACAGAATTATTACACCGTGATATAAATACAGCATGTACAATGACAATATACACAGCAGCACAGATTAATATTGTGTTTTCACTACCCATTAAACAAAAATGAGTACATAAATATTGTTCCCATTGGTGTGCATCACATTTTATAAGCCATTCATGATCTAGAAATACAGTTACTTTAGATTTTAAATAGTTTTTTAACATTTGCATTTAGTGAGTTTGTTTCCTACCACCAAATAACTTGCCAACGGTCAAAAAATCTATTTAAAGGGTTTGTTCGCTTTTCAATGAATGTTTAGTATGATGTAGAGAGTGATATTCTGAGACAATTTGCATTTGGTTTTCATTTTTTATTATTTGTGGTTTTTGAATTATTTTTCTTTTTATTCAGCAGCTCTCCAGTTTCATCAACCCAGTTGCAAGGATCCAAATTACCTTAGCAACCATGCATTGATTTGAATAAGAGACTGGAATATGAATAAGAGAGTCCTAGAAAGATGAGTAATAAAAAGTAGCAATAACAATAAATTTGTAGTCTTACAGAGCATTTGTTTTTGAAAAACAAGAGGCAGGAGAAGAAAAATTATTCAAAAACTATAAACAATGAAGGCCAATTGAAAAGTTGCTTAGAATAAGCTATTCTATAACATACTAAAAGTTATCTTCAGAGTGAATCACCCTTTTAAGCTTGCAAAGAAAAACATAATGGGTGACTTCTGAGTGCCCATATACCAGCTTATCAATGTGAGGCACAGGGGCTAATATTGTTGGAGACAGATGATACATTTTGCATATTTTGGTTTCTCTGGGGAGAACTAACCTAAATGGGGTAAATTGAAATTGAAGTAAGAAACACTGGACCAGATTCAATTCAGTGAGATAAAGTGGGTTATTTATCAAGGTCCAAATATCCGAACATCGAATAATTTGTAGTTTTCGTAGCAAAAAAATAAAACGACAAATTTCCGATGGTCTAAAAACTCGAGGTCCCGTATAAGTCAATGGGGAAGGTTCCAGTGTCTACGCTAATGTCTGTAACAATATCCGTTGATTTCGGGGTTTCTGCGCAAAAAACTCTGAAAACATCGTAGTTTTTGCGCAATTGGGAGTTTTCGGGGAAAGCTCTAAAGTTTGCCTGACCCTATTTTCTCTGGCTTTTTTCCTTCATAAATAAGGTCCATTCCGGAATTCTGTTTTTAGATTTTAGAAATACTGAGATAAATTCAGACCTTGATAAATAACCCCCATAGTCTCATGGTTTATTGTGTGAAAATTCATGGCTGAGATTCAATTCAAGGTGAATTCCAGTTCCAATTTTTTTTCCCAACATGCTATACTTGGTTTTAACAGTGAGATACGTTTTTCTGAATTGAATTGCATCTGAAATTGAATCTCGTCCTTTTTCTCACTGAATTGAATCTGGCCCATTATTGGAATTAAATTACAGTTAAAAGAATGTCAAATTCACAAAACATTTTGTGACAAGGCAGTTTTGTTCACGTTAGGGTTATTGTTGTTCCAGGACACCATGTCACTGAATTTGGAGTAACAAAATTCTTCATACGCATCTACATTACAACTTCTGTCAAGCTGAAGTTGGTGCAAGTTTTTTTTTTGGAGTTTAAGTTGCACATTTACTTAGCTTGAGTGAAGGATTAGAATGAAAAATACTTCGAATTTCAAAGTATTTTTTTGGCTACTTCGACCATCGAATTGGCTACTTTGACCTTCGACTATGACTTCAACTATTCGACCATTCGATAGTCGAAGTACTTTCTCTTTAAAAAAAACTTCGATCCACCTACTTCATCACCTAAAACCTACCGAGCACCAATGTTAGCCTATGGGGAAGGTCCCCATAGGCTTTCCTAGCAATTTCTGATCGAAGGAAAATCGTTCAATCGATGGATTAAAATCCTTTTTATCCTTTGAATAACTTCGATGGTCAAATATCGAGGGTTAATTAGCCCTCGATATTCGACCCATAGTAAATGTGCCCCATAATGTCATTTTGCTGGCATTAGTCAAATATAGAAATATATAAATTAGCAAAACTATTTCCTTCAACTTTTTGACAAAAAAATTATTTTTGATGATTTTCTTGCATAAACAAACAGTACTTTTAACACTAAACTTGTGTTAAAGGGGTCCTGTCACCTTAAGAAATAATTCCAAATCATATTTTATGATGTTAGTCAAGCAAAATAAACTTCACTTCAAAAAGTATTTAAATCTTGTTTTTTTTGTCTTGGAATTCACAATAACAGCAAGTAGGCAGCAGCAATTTTCTTAACACTGTTATTAAAGGAGAAGGAAACCCCCTGGGCGCAAAAACCCTTCCCCCTCCCCTGTGTTGCTTCTCCCCCCTGGCCTACCTGTCCCGCTGGGCAAATGCCCCTAACTTGTTACTTACCCCTCTACGCAGGTCCAGTCCACGGAGTTCACAGACGCCATCTTCTTCCACGCAATCTTCTTCCTGCTTTGATCGGCGTTTTGGTGCATGCTCAGTAGGAGGATTTTGCCGGTACGGCTCTACTGCGCATGCGCCAAAAGTCACAAAGTTTTCTGACTTTTGGCGCATGCGCAGTAGATCCGTACCGGCGAAATGCTCCTACTGTGCATGCGCCGGTCAAAGCAGGAAGAAGATCGCTTGGAAGAAGATGGTGTCTGTGAACTCAGTGGACTGGACCTGCGCAGAGGGGTAAGTAACAAGTTAGGGGCATTTGCCCAGCGGGACAGGTAGGCCAGGGGGGCTTGAAACGTTGCTCTGTCGTTTTTGCCCTGCATGTGAAAAATAAAGGCTTTTCTTTTAATCGGAGTGCTGCCCATTTGAATTCCTAACAAGGTCCCCATAGGCTAACATAGCACTTCGGCAGGTTTAAGTTGGCGAAGTATTGAAGTCAAAGTTTTTTTTAAAGAGACAGTACTTTGATTATCGAATGGTCGAATAGTCGAACGATTTTTACTTAGAATGGAAGTCGAAGTAAATTCAAATTCGTAGTATCCTGGTCGAAGAATTCAAAAAATTACTTCGAATTTTTTAACTTCGAAAATTCCCTCGAATTCACTATGACCCTTCATAAATCTGCCCCTAATTGTTGATTGTCTACATCATACTAAAAGGTAATGTAAGGGTCTACTGCCCCTTGAATATAGTTTTAGCCATTTCTAAATGAAGAAGGGCTAAGGCTCAATAGTAACATAAAAATGCCTTACTAATGCCTCTTGCACAATAAACAATTTGTGCAACCAGATGTAACGTCTATGTAGGTTTTATACTTATTTTTAATGGCACAGTCAGAATACTTGCTAAATAGAACACATTTCCAACTTTTATAGTGAGTGGATTCAAGTATCTGTACAACATAGATCTCTACACCCAGATCTGATTTCACTAAAGCCAGTCCACACGAAATCACGCCAGAGTCTGTAGTGTGCTTGAGGTTTACTTTAACAGAGCAGCATCCATTTTTAATTATTTGATTGCGTTTAATTATTCTGAGGATAGATCCATGAATTATGAATTAAAAATAATAAATTGCAGGTGCATGTGAGCAAATAGAACTTTATGTGCTGATATGTTAATATTTAAACATAGGTTGTACCATAATAAATATGCTACTTTTGACTTTTTAAAATATTTATGATATTTCTGGGGGCGTGTATGCGTTTTGGTAAAGTAGACCGATATATACAAATCAAAGGCAGTATTGGTTACGAAATGTTTCCTTACTGGTTGTCTGTTTTTTCCAAACATTATTTCTCCCTACCCTCCTGGGCTGCAGGGAGAAACTGTTGGCTCTGTAAGTTAAAAATATTGGGATGTACTGAATCAGAATCCTCAGTAAGAGATTTGGCTGATACCTAACCCTAAATTGCATATAACATTTTTTTAATAATTTGTATAATCTGACAAAATACTGTTGCTGGGCCTCATTTATATACGTATCCAACTGTCTTAAAGGAGAACCAAACCCTTAATTATAAAAACCCCTAACCCCCCCCTACTCTACATAGACCCCCCTCCCTGCTCCTCCCCAGCCTAGCTGTTACCTTCGGTAAATACCCCTAACTCATTACTTATTTCTCTATGCAGATTCAGTGCAGCGGAGCTTAAGGGCACCATCTTCTTCTCTTTGGTCTTCTTCGGGAAGTAAGTGCTGTATCGGCAGTTGGAGTAGTCATCAGGTTTTTGACAACTGCGCATGCGCCGAAATTAACGGAAATTGCTGAAGTGCGAGAAGAAGACCCGAACATTATCGAAGAGCCAGACGATGGCGCCCGTGAGCTCAGCTGTGCTGAATCTGCAAAGAGATGTAAGTAAAGAGTTAGGGGCATTTACCAAAGGTAACAGCTAGGCTGGGAGGGAGCAGGGAGGGGACTCTATATAGGGTGGGGGGTAGGGGTTTTTATAATTAAGGGTTTGGTTCTCTTTTAAGTGTGCTGCTTAGGACCAACCCATAGAACCCTTTGCTCCCATGGGATTTGTGCAGCATGTAGTTTGTGTCAATTTGGCACAGGGTGTAAAGCACAGCACTGTGGGTGCAGCAAAGCCAAAGGCAGGTGGTAACTACATGGTCCTGCTGTGTCCTGCAAACAATGAGGCCACCAGATCACCCCTCATAAATATATTGCTACTACATACAGCAAACGAGAGTTGCAGATTTTTGTGCCTCATTCGGAAGACCTGTGCCTGTGAGCACTTGTCATAGGGCAAGGTACAAAGTGCTAAAAACATGTTGGTTTGCACTTGTTATTTGCACCTTTCCGTACACAGTACACCTTTCCCTTACATCATTTGACTGGTTTGGATTTGGGTCTGTACTCCAAATCGTGCTGGGATTCTGCTGCATCCTGTAGCAAACCCTTAATTCCTTACATGCTTAATACATACAGTACATGAAGTCAATAGTGAACTCACACAAGAAATAAAAGGGTCCATCCCATTGTATTCATATTTCAAAGACACAGAACGTTTGCAAAAAATAACAGCACAGGTCAAGTAATTATGGGGCTGATTAATCAAGGGTCGAATATTAAAATCAAATTTTCGAGTGTCAAATTTCAGACATTTGAATTTGAATCCCCCTATTTGAATCTAAATTAGAATGTGAGATTTATCGCACCTCGACCATGGAAACAGTCCTAATTCGAATATTCGCCACCTAAAACCTGCTGAGTTAATTTACAAGTCAAAGGCAGGTCCATTGAGGCATTTGGAGATGTTAATAGCCTTCCTAAAGGTGGCCATACATGGAGAGAGCCGCTCGTTTGGCGATGTCGCCAAACAAGCGGATCTCCCTCCAATATGCCCACCTTGAGGTGGGCAATATCGGGCTGATCTGATCGTGGGCCCTAGGTCCCAACTATCGGATCCTAACGATGCCTAACGGGCGGTCGGATCGCAGGTCCGCATCAACGAATAGATGCGGCCGCAATCCGACGGGATTTTTTTGTCCTATCCGATCGAGATCTGGCCGACTTTCGGCCAGATCTCGATCAGTGAAGCCCGTCGGGGGGCCCCATACACGGGCCAATAAGCTGCCGACACGGTCTGTCTGCAGCTTTTATAGGCCCATGTATGGCCACCTTTACATTCAAGTTTTTTTTCGGGAGAAAAACTCTATTCGTACGAATACAAATACGATTTGAATTTTCAGGTCAGAACCATTCGATCGAATATTAGACATTCAAATTGTGAGTATATTCAAATTAAAAATACTTCACATGAATTCGAACTTTGATAAATAGGCCTCTATATGTGACGGTTCCAAAACTGCCGTTGGTGTAGTTATTAGTATACTTTTAAGATTATAATATAAAGAATGGAATTTTTATTTCTCAAAAGCAGCAGTGTGATTCTAATTGATGCTTCCTCACTGAGCTGAAACAATATGTTCCACATTCAAAGACCCTGAGGTATTTAAATAACAATTAATGAATTTTGCAATTGAAGCAGTACAGCCCCTGTTAGCAATCACAAAGCTGTCGTATCATCTTTATATTACTCTGTAGCTTTCCATTTTCACATTTTGCAAAAAATAATGTTACTGTTTGCGAAATGCACAAACATTTACATTTAAAATGCCAAAAATGTAATTGTAAATATGTGTGCGTATTGCAAACAAATACGTCTTTATAATGGCCATTTACTGCACTTCGTGCTTTATGAATGTAGTAGAAAACATTTTCATTCTGCGGATCAGCAGTTTTCTGTCACTTTTTAGAATACTATAATATTTATAAAACTATCACCTAATACATTTAAATACTGAATAAATCATTTACATCAGCTAAGCATTTTCTAAACAAATCTCTGTGACACGTACTGTATCCCAAAACAACTAACTTTCTTATATTTTATACGGCTACCGATTTCTAAAAATAAAAATCTTTGTTTTTGATAAGGGGTAAGCACTTATATATGCTGTCATCCAACTTTATGCAAGTGAGGTTTGGAAAACACGGACATGTATGATGCATTCTTTTGCCAAAATATGGAATCTAAAAAAAAGAAAAAAGGAAGACAATTATAATTATTTATATAAATACAATTTGCAGTCATGTAAAAACCTCATTGAGAAAAGAATTGTGTGCTTTTTTGATCACATTTACAACTGACATTCAAGGGGCTATTTATTAAAGTCTGATTTTTTCTGGTCGGAGTTTTAAAGGGGAAAACTTTTTTTCGGAGAACTTTTCATGATTAAATAGAATAAATATGGCTGCCAGTGATCACATAGTATTATAGCAATATTCTGGTGTTATAACCTTATAATACACAAAAGCCATGAATATCCTGTAAATTATATCCTTATAAACGGTGAGTTCTGATGTCATCAGTTATAAACGGTGAGTTCTGATGTCATTTCTGTCACATGACTCATTGAAATTTGTGTATTATAATAAATAAAGTACCCCCAGTTGCAAAATATGAGGATATTAGAAGTTACCTCGGAGTTCCATGACCTGTATAAAAACACTCGGCCTTCGGCCTCGTGTTTTTATATGTTCATGAAACTCCTCGGTAACTTATAATATCCTTATATTTTACAAGAGGGGGTACTTTATTCACTATATAAACTTCTAGGCTGTCCAATAAAAAAGTACTCTATCTCAATGGCAGATGTCCGTTTACAATTGGAAGATATTATGATCTGCTCTGGGTTTTGTACAATAATCCGTTTGATTCGTGGTTTTTGGGTGATAATCCGGAGTTTTCAGGCGTCAAATTAAAAAAAAAATCATATGATTTAGATTTTTTCACTATTTTGTAGAGTCTTTTGCAGCACCAGATTTTTTATTTATAATTACAGTAAAAATGTGGATGGAAGTTTGGTCAAAGTGGTTTTAAGAAACTCGCTAAAATCGTGAAAAAATCCAAATTGTACAATTTTCGGATTTGACGCCCAAAAACTCCCAAAAAACCAAAATTTTTTCAGTTTCTCAAATGACACCTAGCAGAGATCAGGATATCTTACAATTGTAAAAGACCTCGGCAGGTTTGAGATGCCGTCTTATCAGACTTTTAGCACCTCGAAAAATGTTTTAAAAAAATTGTGTTTTCCCTTTTCAAACTCCAACCAGAAAAAACAGACTTTAGTAAACAACCCCCTATTTGTTTTGCAGAAATGCTCTTTATAATTATTGCACCTTGACCTTGTTCCCTGTTAGGCCATAACTTCTTCCTTTTCCCCCAGAGTTTTGTCATCCATATAAATCTGCATTTATTTGTAAATTGAATTGCAGTTGCAAGCAGTATTTATTTACCACTTTCTGGTCTCTGGGTCTGATTGTTAAAACAATGTAACAGACGACCCTAGTTTTTTCCCATCAGCAGTAATGTGAATAGTCAGTGGGAACACCGGACGTTTGGGAATGGTGGGAACAACTAAAGACGGTTTGTTGCCTGGTAGCACAGACTTACCATGGGCAACCGAGGGACCCATGTGCAATTGCCCTTGATTGCCCAGATGATTAAGGAGCTTTTTTATGAAACCTCAAATTTTTCTGGTTGAGTTGGGGAAAAAAAATCTGAATTTTTAGAGGAAAAAAAAACTTGACGTTTTTGAGATTGAAACATGTTTTTTGCTTTCATGATTGTCAAACGTTTTGAGCTGTCTGACGCTGGTTTTCATTCGATAATCCAAATAATTTGAATTTTTCAGGTGACAATTTAAAATTGTTGCATTATTTTGTTGAAATTATTAATAAATTTAGCCAGATTATTTACAGGCGTTTATAATATAATATTATTATTAAAATAAAGGGAAAAATGTGAGTTTTAATCAATGGCTGATAAAAAGACCTAGAGGAAGACTGACTCCTTTTACAGTCCAAAAAAAACAAACAGTTTTTGGATGGAGGACCCCAATAAACCAACATTTCTTTCCTACTGCAAAAAGCTCAGCCATGACATGTTTTGTTTGCAGCCTGAACATCTGTTAAAAAAAATAATAACTGTGCGAAACAGATTTTTTTTTATTACAGTATTCATTCTCACATTGAGAGATCAGGTACATTTTGTCACTTTGTCATTAATTTAATTAGTGAGGGTGAAAAAAGATACAGTTGACCCCCCTCAATCGTAGAATACCCATGATTAGACCTTGTCAGAGTACACACAATCATGAAGTTTCCTATTCACTTTTAATGAGGGTGGGCAGATTTATATAATAAATTACAGGGATGAGAAAATACTACTAATATCCCCATGACCCTAAGGGAGGATTACTTGTAAGCATCTTAGAGTAAATATGGCTGCCAGTGATCCCACAGTATTATAGCAATATTCTGGTGTTCTAACCTTATGACTTAAAGGATGGCAGTCATCTCCTTCATTGCCAAGAGGTGTGCACATCCGTAAGCTTCGTATCCAGATGCTGACAGCACAGCACATGCCTCCTCCACATTGTTGATCCTTTTCACAAGCCTGGTAATAAATACGAAAGAAATATTAATGTTCTCTAACATTACAACAAATGATATAAACATTACTTACACTATTAATCAATTGCAGAGTTGGTTGAAGACATATTTGGATGCAGAGCCTGTACAGGACTTTTAAGCAGTAACTCATTCAATGCTTAGAAAATATGCTGGAATTTCTGTAACCACATTACATCCTTATCTACAAAAACACACATTTATCTAATTATTATCTATTGTTTTCAGAATTGAGAAGAGGGCTGCAAACAAAAGAGCATACAGAACATTACACAAGCTCTGAATGACTTTGACAATCATATATACATATTGTTATATTGTCAGCGTTTGCAGTCACTTGGCCATAAGTTCCCTACTACCACTTTCTCTGGGTTCCTAACTGGGAGAGGTACAGCTGGGACACCAGCCCCTTCCTCCTTGTTGGAGCCTCAGCTGCTTGTCTCTCTACCCTTCCACTAACTCTCACCACCTGCAATGAGCTCCAACAAATGTAACCTACTGCTATCTCATCTAACTACTCCCATTTGTTACCTCACTGAGGGGGCCTACCTCAGGCTTCCTGGCAAGGCCACCATTAGAAATCATGTGTATTGCCGATCGGACAATTTTCAGCTTTATTTTGACATAACTTTTGTACGATTGCTGTCAGGGGCAGAACATCGGCTGATCTGTTCTTTTACTACTTTATTTGATCAGAATGGTTGGTGACAGGTCAGGAGATGGGCCTCAAACGATCAGATCTTTGCATCTATGGCCAGCTTTATAGAACTTCTCCTGTAGCATCCCATTCCCAGCAGCGCCATCTGGTGGCTGAACCAAGACAATCACAGTAACTACAAAAAATACATTTTCTCCACTCCTAACAAGTTCTGTCTGTCGCTGCCTGCTTCTAAAGGTGAGTTTTCAATGGTTTTTAATGCAAGGATGTGAGATTTGTTAATATGGATAATCAGGGGGGGCTGGGGCAAAGTAAGATGAACAAAAAATAACTGCCTGACTCAAGTACAAAATGGTCAACATCTACATCTGAATAGATAGTAGAAAACATATATTGTCCATTTGTATTTGAAATCAAGGCTATGAGCTAGTGGAAATGTAATTTAAGCCTCTGGTGCATTAAACAAAAACTATACCCCCAAACTGAATATTTAAGCAAGAGCATGTCTGGAACTAGGGGTAGGCAGAAGAGGCACATGCCTCTTCCATCTACTTACCCCTAATCTGGGCCCTTGTCCACACATTGAAAATAGCATTTGCACTCTATGATACCCCCCAAATAAGCAGACACACACATGATGTCACCACCTGAACAAGCGCATGCATGCAGGAGGGGGCGAGGTGGCTGGCCGGGTTGCCTAGGGCTAGCTTGACCTGGCTCGGAGCATCAGATAGTTTATATCATATTAAGTGGTGTCTTAAAGAATCTTACCAAACTGGAATATATATTTATATAAATATTTCCCTTTTACATCTTTTATATTGAGCCCATATTTTATAATGAACTGTGTGCTGCCTCAGAGATCACCTGACCAGAAATACTGCAGCTCTAACTGTAACAGGAACAAGTGTGGAAGCAAAAGACAGAACTTTGCCAATTAATTGGCTCATGTGACCTAACACGTATGGTTTGTTAGATTTCTTTGTGTGCACCACAGCGCGGAGCCAGGCCGGCCAAGCAGCCTAGGCAACCTGACCAAACGCAGCGACCAATAGGCGCTCACCCACTCACACACCTGCAAGAGTGACGACAAGGGACCGGACTAGGGCTATGAAGCAAAGAAGGTACGTGCCTGTTCCCCCCCAGCTTTGTGCCTAAGGCCTACTCTGCTTAACCCTTGTTCCAACCCTGGTGCACCGTGAATTGTAGGATCCCAGGGGAGGCCCTTCATTTTTAAAATGGCACTTTTCTATTTAGGATTACCCAATGGCACATACATTGTTAACATGTGAGCTGGTTTATGCAATATATATTTATAGAGACCTACATTGCTCGGTAGCATAATTTTCATTTAATGGATTTAGTGAGCAGGCATTGGGTACAACATCTCCCATTCTTATGCATGACAGTTACCCACAAAAAAATAAATAAAAGGGGGGCATACAAAGTTGGCTTAATACATATGTAAAGGTTCATCAAAGACTGTAGGCAGTAACAGCTTTATAAAGGTTTATATATATATCCCACCAGCACCATTGTCCTCAGAAGCTGGGATACTCTAAACTGGCTTTTCCTTTGACATGTAAAAATAGCTCAATTAATTCTGCAGTCATTACTCCCACTTCTTCAAGGCCCAGTAGTATAACAAATTGTGTTGCAATATGGCCAAAATCTTGCAAATGAGTGCACCCCTTTCTATGTTTTGTTTAGCAACCATTGTGTTGCTTTGATGATGATTTTATTGGGACTATATCCACTGACATTTGCTTGGGAGTGATTAACTTCTTATCTTTTTCAGACACTGATGAGGGGGTTATTTATCAAAATCCGAAATGTCTCAATATTTTCCAATCAAATCCGCATGGACTTTCCCCCCATTTATCAATAAAATTTCACTAAAATTTCTTCTGCTGGAAAAGATAAAATTGTGAAAAAATCCAAATTGTACAATTTTTTCTCTGATTATTTGGCAAAACCTGTGACTTTTTCTGATTTGATGCCCGAAACCTGCAACTTTTTCAGATTTGATGCATGAAACCACAAAATCTTTATTATTTTTGAACGAAACCAAGCGCAGATCAGGATATCTTCAAAATGTCAACGGGACATCTGCCATTGACTTCTACATGAACTCAGCAGGTCTGAGTTGGAGTACTTTTTTATTTGGACTTTTAACACCATTGGGGTTTAATAAATCATGAGAAATTACAGGCTTTTTTTCTACGCAAAAACTGTGTTTTTCCACTTTAAAAGTCATACCAGAAAAAAAATCAGACCTTAATAAATAACCCCCCAAGCACTGATCCTCTGCATTTTACATTTTTAATAATGTTTTTTCATGGTAGTTACCTATCTTTGGGGTACTCTGGAATGGGCTAGAGTACCTTACATAGTCTGCATAGAATGGCAGCCATCTATGCTTACAGAACTGCCTCTGGTGGCCCATTTTCTATTAGCAACACAGTTAACACAAAGGGGCCCATTCATTAGTTCGAGTGAAGGAATAGAAGAAAAAATACTTCGAATTGTTTTTTTGGCTACTTCGACCATCGAATGGGCTACTTCGACCTTCGACTTTGAATCGAACGATTCAAACTAAAAATCGTTCGACCATTCGATAGTCGAAGTACTGTCTCTTTAAGAAAAAACCTCGACCCCCTAGTTCGCCACCTAAAAGCTACCGAAGTCAATGTTAGCCTATGGGGAAGGTCCCCATAGGCTTGGCTATCTTTTTTTGGTCGAAGGATAACCTTTCGATCGATGGATTAAAATCCTTCAAATCGTTCGATTCGAAGGATTTAATCGTTCGAACGAACAATTATTCCTTCGATCGTTCGATCGAACTATTTGCGCAAAATCCTTCGACTTCGATATTCGAAGGATTTTAATTCCCCAGTCGAATATCGAGGGTTAATTAACCCTCGATATTCGACCCTTGATACATTTGCCCCAAAATGTTTGAAAAAATATGCTGCAAAGTAGCAATAATTTTTTATTTAGAACCCATTGTTAGAAAATAGAAAACAGCTCTTAGCATACCAAACAAGTTACGTAAACTAGAATTCATGTCATTAATTTGGATTATGCGAATAATTTCCATGATGGATGAAGAAATTTGAAGAGCAAGGTTTCTATCCTGTATGCATTTAAGTACAACAATTGTGTGGGTGTCAGATGATCCTGTGTGTTTATTTCTGCTGGATGATGAAGGACTTGAAATACTAAAAGGACCAATTTTTTCAGTATTTGGAAATATTACAGAGTGATGTCAGGAGACAGAATGCTATCTGTGCTTGGAGAACCCATAAAATCAATGGCACGTTTTTAGTGAGGAGACTAGAATTCTTATCAGAGATTTAGCTAAAGGCATTTGAAGTATAGGCACCCGTTAAATTTGACTCTTTTTGAAATTTATTGAAGGCAGTTCCGTTGGTGATCTGAATTTTAGATGCTTAAAAAAACGTTTATTTTTAAATAGGAATGCACCAAATCCAGGATTCGGTTCGGGATTCGGCCTTTTTCAGCAGGATTCGGATTCGGCCAAATTCTTCTGCCAGGCTGAACCCCATGCCTAATTTGCATATGCAAATTAGGGATGGGGAGGGAAATCACATGACTTTTTGTCACAAAACAAAGAAGTCAAAAATGTTTCCCCCTTCCCACCCTAATTTGCATATGCAAATTAGGATTCGGATTCGGTTCAGTATTCGGCCAAATCTTTGGCGAAGGATTCGGGGGTTCGTCTGAATCCAAAATAGTGGATTCAGTGCATCCCTATTTTTAAATGAAGGTGAATAAAAACATGTGTTTTCCTTTGATTCAGGAAATAACTGTGATTTATGTTATTGCTGCATGGTCCATAGCTGAATATTCTGGACTCTTCTTGAAATGATTTCTACTATTTAATGATATAGAAAGCAATACACTGCACAAGCAGTGACCAGAAAACACACCAAACAGATTATTTGAATTGCTCTTATCTAATTATAATATTAGTACAGGTATTGGACCTGTTATCCAGAATACTTGGGACCTGCTAAAAATTATTTAAACATAAAATACATACAATTGGATTGCTTTGCCTCCAAAAATAATGAATTATATCTTAGATGGGATCAAGTAAAAGCTACTGTTTTATTAGTATAGAGAAAAAACAGAAAAACACAGAATCTCCTTCATTTTGAATGAACCCCTTAGCATAAAAGGATGGGATTTAGTATCTGGAAGCCGGTTATCCAGAAAGCTCCAAATTTTGGGAAAGTCATCTCCCACAGACTTCATTTCAATAAAATTGTTATTTTTTTCCCTCTGTAATGATAAAAAATACCTTGTACTTGATCTCAACTAATATAAAATAAATTCATATTAAAGGCAAAACAATCCAATTGGGTTTTATTTATTTAAATTATTGTTTAGTAGGCTAAAATCATGGAGATCCAAATTATGGAAAGACCCTTTATCCAGAAAACCCCAGATCCCAAGCATTCTGAATAGCAGTCCCCATACCTGTACTAGTCAGCTAAGATCTGTAGATAGTCACCAAAATTGCAGCATTATATGTCGCAATCTGCCACAAATGACAGTTTATAGTATAAGAGGAAAATTAAATAATCTTCCTATTAATGATTAGCGAATCTGTCCCGTTTCGCTGAAAAATTTGCAAAACTGCAAAGAAATTTGCCAAATAGGAAAAAACTTGTGAAACGCAATGAAGTCAATGGGCCTTTTTACGCACAACTTTTTTTTACGCCCATGACAATTTCTTTTACTCAAAATGCAAAAATGGGTGTTTTTTCGGATGGCAACTTTTTTGTCTAAATGCAATAAAGTCAATGAGCGTTTTTTTTGATGGTGACTTTTTTTGTCCTACGACATTAAAATTAATGGGCGTCTTTTCTTATGGAGACTTTTTTGTCTAAACGCAATAAAGTCAATGGGCATTTTTTTTATGGCGACTTTTTTTTGTCCTAATACATTAAAATCAATGCCCGTTTTTTCTTATGGAGACTTTTTTGTCCAAATGCATTAAAGTCAATGGGCGTTTGTTCCTTGGCAAATTTTTCTGCAGTCTCGCGAAAAAATTTGCACATGGCTAAATTTGGAATTTTGCCGCAAATCCGTGGCTGGCGAATAAATTTACTCATCACTACTCTCTATTTTTAAACAATCTTTTAAAACTCATTTACTTACATTTATCTTGCCTCGAATCCATCATGCCACTGCTCCCTGCAATGCTCAATGCCATAATATTCCTATGATGTCTAATTTAGTAAAAGTGTGGTTATGTTTAGGGTTGCAGTAGCTACAAGGTTCCCCACTGTAGTTGTACATAATTAGCTGAATTTACTTGATTGCCACAAACCCTGAGATTTCTAGTTTCACAGTCAAACCCAGGCGACTTCCAGGTATGTTCCTTAGTGTTTGGAAAAAGAAAAGCAATTTGTTTCCTGAGAAATTTCCCAAATGACCTCGCCGTCAAACATCTGGCTCTAAAAACCTGCAACTCTTGCGAGCTGTGCCAAATATTTCAAAACACTCTGGACCAGGGCACTCTTCATCCTAACAGTTCATAACTGGCAGAGTGTGTACTTGTACATAAAAAGGAAATGTTCTCTAATAAATTCTGGTATACTTTCAAGGTTTATTACATGAATTTTGCCAAACAAACGCTAACTGAAACAGCTCACTATGGACATGAACATAAAAAACTGCAGATTTAACCATAGTTACATAGCTACTACAGTTTGTGGCTCCAGATGTCAGATACCTTACCTTGCCTTAAAAGTGCCTGTGTTATGAATATCCTTATAATAATTCTGGAATTATGATTTCTGGAAGCGCCTTGTCAGTAAGCCACTGTGTCTATGAGAACTGCCCAAATGTTTTGGAATAATGTGCCACATCTACACTAAGGGGCCAATTCACCAAGCTCGAGTGAAGGATTCAAAGTAAAAAAACTTTGAATTTCGAAAGTGTTTTTTGGGCTACTTCGACCATCGAATAGGCTACTTCGACCTTCGACTTCGAATCGAAGGATTCAAACTAAAAATCGTTCGACTATTCGATAGTCGAAGTACTGTGTCTTTAAGAAAAAACTTCGACCCCCTAGTTCGCCATCTAAAACCTACCGAACTCAATGTTAACCTATGGGGAAGGTCCCCATAGGATTTCCTAAGTTTTTTTGGTCGAAGAATAATCCTTCGATCGTTGGATTAAAATCCTTCGAATCGTTAGTTTCGAAGGATTTAATCGTTCGATCTAAGGATTATTCGTTCGATCGAACTATTTGCGCTAAAACGCTTCGACTTCGATATTCAAAGGATTTTAATTCCCAGTCGAATATCGAGGGTTAATTAACCCTCGATATTCGACCCTTGGTGAATCGGCCCCTAATTGAGAACCATAATGTACATGTATATACATAGTAGTATGTACTAAAGAGAACTTTTCAGTAGATATATTACAAAGTGAAAACACAGAGAACTGGTTTCTGGCTATAAAATCATTGAAATTATTTGTGCACTCAGTTAGTTGGGGATATTTCCGGGGGAACTGAAAATTCAAGGGTTAAAGAATCAAACCTGGGATTGTTATACGAGTGTTGTGCATAATAGTCACGGTTACAACACAATTGTTTTATAAGCTTTACAAAACCTGGGGATCGCCAGTTTTTATTCCCCCCATACACTTTTTAAATATTTTCTCTCCTATTAATAACAATGGCTTTATGTCTCATTTTTAAATGGCCAACCTAGTAAAATACTTGCCATGCGGCAACCCAGGGTGTGGAATTAAAACAGACACTGAGAAATTATTTCTGTTCACATATAAAAAAAGACAATTAAAATGTTTGTGTTCACCTAGTTAGTTTACAAAAGAGAGGGACCGTGGAAACTGCTCTAACAATCAAAGACAATACCACAAAAGGGACAGAGTTAGAGATATTGTGGCGACCCTCCAGCTGTTTTAAACTGCAGAACCCTACATCTCAACAACAGTATCAGGGCTTTGGTGGGGGAGGGGGGGGCGTTCTGCAGGCTGCAGTTAGACAATAGTTGAAGGTAGGACATCTACATACTAATCTTATGGTTGATACGCAATAACCACTGTTTATCCTGTCATCACCATTTCTCCCATGACACTAGGGACCCAGTCCAAATGACTGTTTTTCCCAACCTGCAGCCATGTGTAAAATGCAGGTATGGAACCCCTTGTTAGGGACCTGGGGTTTTCCGGATAATACATTTTTCTGTAATTTGGATTTTCATACCTTAAAGGGATACTGTCATGGGAAAAACATTTTTTTCCAAAATGCATCAGTTAATAGTGCTGCTCCGGCAGAATTCTGCACTGAAATCCATTTCTCAAAATTTCTCAGTAATTTTAAAAACTGACATGGGGCTAGATATATTGTCAGTTTCCCAGCTGCCCCCAGGCATGTGATTTGTGCTCTGATAAACTTCAATCACTATTTACTGCTGTACTGCAAGTTGGAGTGATATCACCCCCGCTCTTTCCCCCCAGCAGCCAAACAGCAGAACAATTGGAAGGTAACCAGATAGCAGCTCCCTAACACAAGATAACAGCTGCCTGGTAGATCTAAGAACAACACTCAATAGTAAAATCCAGGTCCCACTGAGACACATTCAGTTACATTGAGTAGGAGGAACAACAGCCTGCCAGAAAGCAGTTCCATCCTAAAGTGCTGGCTCTTTCTGAAAGCACATGACCAGGCAAAATGACCTGAGATGCACCTACACACCAATATTACAACTAAAAGAAATACACTTGCTGGTTCAGGAATGACATTTTATATTGTAGAGTGAATTATTTGCAGTGTAATTTAGATATAAAAACTACATCAGAAAAATCATGACAGAATCCCTTTAAAGATACTAGAAAATCATGTAAACAATAAATAAACCCAATAGGCTGGTTTTGTCTCCAATAAGGATTAATTATATCTTAGTTGGGATCAAGTACAAGTTACTGTTTTATTATTACAGAGAAAAAGGAAATTGTTTTTAAAAATTTGGATTATTTGAGTAAAATGGAGTCTATGGGAGACGGCCTTTCCGTTATTCGGAGCTTTCTGGATAATGTGTTTCCAGATAACGCATCCCATACTGTATTATAAAAAAATATATATTAAAAAAAATATATTAAAAACAGGCTCTCATGACTGGAAATATCAGCCACTGCTCTGTTAGCTGGCACAGTGTGAACCAATTAATATGTGGAGACAAAGAAGTGTTTCAAACACTGCAGAATCCAAACCCAGTCTAACACTGAAAATTATTGCCTTTCTAATTAGCTGCCCTCTTTCTCAAGTCCCTAAAAAGGGTCAGCAGCAAAAAAGTGCAGGCATGAGGGTCACGTGAGGTTAAAAGAGCGGGAAAGTGGTCTCCCTTCATGCACCGCGCGTTCTACTACTCACCCCAGTGATAACCGCGGCGGCCCCAGAGTCCAGCAGCAGCGACACAGCGGCCACGAGCAGCAGCGCGCACTGGACTTTCTTCATAATGAGGAGCTGTCAAAGCTTCTGGCGGGACTCTTCCCGTAAGACAGTAATGCCGAGGAGAAAGCTGCTGGACCCCCTTCGCCTTTGGCTCTGCATTCCCGTTATAAAGCTCGGGGTCGCCATTCAAACCAGCCTCCATGACTCACCAGAGGAGAGGGCGATAAAAAAAAAATACGCACGGAAAAAAAGCGCGAGGTGCCAATCACAGGCAGGGAGATAAGTGTCTCCCTCCGCAGCCCTCGCCCATAAGCCCAGGCTGCTGCATTCATTGGCTTCTCAGTCAGAGAGTCAGCAGCAGCACTTGGTCCCATTTTACAAGGTTACTTTTCTGTTTCTTTCCATCATCTGCTCCCTGACTGAAAAATTGAGATTTCAGGGGGAAAAAAGCAGTGCTGTTTCTCCTGGCAGTAAAGGAAGGTGCTTAATAATAATAATATCCTTCACAGCTTTATATTGGAATCAGGGGTGATCCTACCCAATTTGCTGCCACCGCCTCCTCACGGTACTCACCTTCAGCGCCAGATGGGCGGGGGGTCCACGTCGCTAGTGCAGAGAGTGCAATTGCGCTCTCTGCACTAGAAGAGCAGAATTTCCGGGTTTAAAACCGGAAATTCGGCTCTTAGTTACCAGAAGTGGCATTTTTGCTGCCCCTGGCAACCAGGGAGGCGCTGCCGCCTGAGGCGAGTGCCTCAACCCGCCTCATTGGCGGAGCACCCCTGATTGGAATTATCCACTAATTTTACATTGACAGTAAACACCACCCTCTCATTGGCTTTATAGGTAACCAACTATAGATATAACCTCCCAGGCTCCCACTGCGTATTGATGCAATCCAATAATTTTTATAAATACTAGGGATGCACCAAATCCATTATTCGGTTCGGGATTCGGCCACGATTCTGCCTTTTTCAACAGGATTTGTATTCAGCCAAATCCTTCTGCTCGGCAAAACTGAATCTGATTCCTAATTTGCATATGCAAATTAGGGACAGGGAGAGAAATTGCGTTACTTTTTGTCACAAAACAAGAAAGTAAAAAATGTTTTCTCCTTCCCACCTCTAATTTGAATATGCAAATTTGTGTTCGGTATTCGGCCGAATCTTTTACGAAGGATTTGTGGATTCGGTGCATCCCTAATAATTACTAAACACATTTTTATTGCTTGGATTACTAGTGGCTTTGGTATTCTGGATAAATAATAACCTTTCAATAATAATTCCTTTATTATAAGGCCGGTAGCGATCCTAAGCCGCCCCCTTCCAATCCGCACCCGGCTCACTGCTAACCCTCTATTATAGACCCGAAAAGGGGAGGGTGCAAGACTATAAATTTTGGGCCGGGAGTGCTAGGTTGTGGGCAGGGAGAGCCTGCGACCTGAAGATTTTTTGAGTCGGCCCGAACCCGCCCAGGTGCCCTAGACAACCTGGCCGGTCACAGTGCCCAATAGGTGCGCACATGTGCGAAAGGCAGAGAAGGTATTTGCCTGGTGCCCCCCCCAGCTTCCCACCCTAGGCACGTGCCTACTCTGCCTACCCCTAATTCTGGCCCTGCCTCAAAACTTCATTAAAATCCACAAATGGAGGCCATACATAACCTGTCTGCTTTTGGATAGATCAGCACATAAGCTAAAGCTAATACATCAAGTCTGTAAAATAGAAAACAAGAAGATATTTCTGCATTAATTTACATTTATATAATTTATAGTTTATTTTATTCTGTAACAAAATATGCATTATTAACTTGGTCCCTAACAGCTGCCTCAGTCTCTGCAGATCCACCTGTTGCATCTTCTTTGCACTCTGAAGCCAAGGGTGCCATGCCGCATAAGTTTTCTGGAGATTGTAAATCCTTTGGAATAATAGAGGTAAATAGAGTTAATAAGGAGGGTGGAGCAAAGGGAAGAGAAGAAAAGAATACAAAATACCCAACAGAGTCCTCTTCTTGCCAGTATGGACACATTTATTTAATCCTTGGTCACCTTATATGATAATCCCCACTATGCTGAGACAGCAGTAGAGGTTCTCTTCGTCAGCATCTTTGAGCAGTTGAAGAATGCATTGTTAAATTTTGTTGTTTGCTCCCAGGCTGGAGCCCTGCAGTGGTCTGGTTGAGCAGACCCATGCTCAACCCTGACCTGCAACCCGACCTACTCCCAACACCCAACTATACCCCCTTCCCAGACCTGCTAAATGCACTCGCAAGGGTTTACTCACCACGTGGCTGTAAGTGACATCAGATTGTACTGGAAGTGAAGTCATTCCCGTGATGGATCAACAATGTAAAAGAAGAAAAATTAACTATATAGGCAAGGGATTGACATTCAGCTGAACAAGATATTCAGGAAAGATACCCATCGACTTCACGTCGGGTTGGTGAATCGGTAAACCTAACTGCTTTGCAACCTGCTGCAGGTTTCTAACTCAGACACCTAGTGCATTAACAGGACTCTAATGGAGAAGGAAACCAGTTTATTGCCAATAGAATAACCACAATAGTGCAAGCTCTAACACTATTTATTCTGCAGAATTCTTTACAATACCTAAGTAAATAGCTCTAGAAGCTCTCTCTATTTGTTTAGGATAGCAGCTGCCATATTAACTAGGTGTGACATCACTTCCTGCCTGAGTCTCTCCCTGCTTGCTCATAGCTCTTTGAGGGTTTACTGTGTGTTTATTTATACCTTTCTGATAAAGCTTACTTAATTCTAGCCTTTCCTTCTCCTTTAAATATCAATTCTGCATGGATATGTCTGATCTTCTAAAAGATGACTTGATCCAGTTATTTGTTTATATTAACAATCTACTCTTTCCCTGAATAGGTTCTTCCTAAAGTTGCTCCTCCCATCAACCTGTCTTCTTCGGAAACTGAACCCTTTTTCTCGTATTTCTCAATGTGTCCCACACCTCAACCTCGTCTTACCTTCTTCGTCTATCATTACAGTTGGACAGAATAATAATTGAAACGGATGCCATAATAGACTCTGGTGCTTGTGGGTGCTTTGTCACTCTAAAAAAGTATTCCCCTTTTTCCAAAGTATCAACCCATTTCCATCAAGATGGCAGACAGTACCGTTGTCTCCTGGACCTGTATCTTTTGAGACTTCACTTATTTTCACTTCATCTTTGTTGGGACATTGTGAGTTACTTATGTTTGATGTGTTGAATCTCTGTTTTCCCTCTCATTCTTAGAATATCTTGGTTGAAATCACATAATCTTAGTATTGATTGGCATTCTGGGACTGTAACCTTAAATTCCAAATAATGGGCCAGATTCAAGTCAGTGAAAAAAAGTTTTCTCACTGAATTGAATCTGGCCCAAAATCTTCAAAATAATTTTCCTACTCCTCGTACCTAAGGGGCCAATTCATTAACTTCGAGTGAAGGAATAGAAGAAGTTTTTTTGGCTACTTCGACCATCGAATGGGCTACTTCGACCTTCGACTACGACTTCGACTTCAAATCGAAGGATTCGAACTAAAAATCGCTCGACTATTCGACCATTCGATAGTCGAAGTACTGTCTCTTTAAGAAAAAACTTCGACCCCCTAGTTCACCACCTAAAAGCTAACGAACCCAATGTTAGCCTATGGGGAAGGTCCCCATAGGCTTGGCTAAGTGTTTTTGGTCGAAGGATAATCCTTCGATCGTTATATTAAAATCCTTCGAATCGTGCGATTCGAAGGATTTAATTGTTTGATTGAACGATTATTGCAGTATTTGCACAAAATCCTTCGACTTCGATAATTAACCCTCAATATTCGACCCTTGATGAATTTGCCCCTAAGTCTTTGGAAGATGATATATTTCAATTTGTTCCATGTTTACTATGATGTGAGCTGAAGTTCTTCCTCCCCATAGAGGTTATGATTGTCTTGTTGATCTTCTTCCTGGTGCTACCATTTCTTGTGGGAGAATGTATCCTTTTTCTAAACCTGAGTCATCCACATTTAAGGACTGTATTAAAAATAATTGTGAGAAAGGCTTTATAAGAACCTCAGTTTCTCCTGCTGGGGCTGGTATCTTTTTCGTCAAAATGATCATTCTTGAAGAGTCTGTATTGAATACTTAGGAACATATTTATCAAGGTTCCATTTGGAATTTCAAATTTTTGTTTCTTTTATGGTCAAAACTGTCAAATTCGACTAGGAAGTTATCCAAATTCAATTAGAGTTTTTTAAAAAAATTTAATTCGATTTTCAAGATTTATCATACTCCAATTCGACTATTCACCACCTTAAACCTACCTTATTACTGTTTAAGTCAATGGGAGAGGTGTAGGGATCAATTTGGAGATGTTTGCAGCCTTCCTGACATTCGAGTTGTTTTTGGAGAAAAAACTTGAATCGAGTTTGATCTAATTCGATTCGAATTTTCGAGTATAAAAATTTGTCCGAGTAAAAAATTATATTTTATTAATACATTTCGACTAGTCAAATTTGGAATTTATGTGAGTTTTAAAAAAAACTCGCATGAATTTGAAATTCGACCCTTGATAAATGTGCCTCTTAGAGTTGAAAATCACCATCAAGAGTCTCTACCCCAGGAGTGTCCAAAAGGCAGATCAGGATCTACCAGTAGACCTTAAGCTGGTGATTAGTAGATCTCAAGACATTGTCAACAAACTGCTTACCTAAATCACCCTTCTATTTTATGCTTTTCATTCAGATAGTTATTACTTTAAAGTCACATAAGAAATGTTTTTATTGTTAAATATACCAATATACATTTTCTCACAAATCAATATTTAAGTAATATTTTCCATGGAACAGAATGATAATGTTTTATGGATGTAAATCATCATGGGGCATCATCACTAAACGTAGACCTCACATTAGTATAGTGTGGGCACTACTGCTCTATCCTTTCCCCATTTTTCTGAACTGTCCCAAAAACTCAGCCAAGCTACAATGCTCTTCTGCTCATCTCCGGTGCTTATTGCCTGTGCATGCATCTATGCATGTGCTCCCTGCAATATTTGGCACATAAGCCCTTATTATGATGGCAGAGGTGCTTGGTTATATTCCTTGTTTCTGTGCATGTTCATTACTGGTAAATACTTGGGCTGATTCATGAATTCTCTCTGTGCTTGAACTCTGCCTGCCTTTTGGCCTCTGTCTGTTTTTGACTATGCTTGAACTGTGTCTGCTGTAACTTTGGCCTGTTGTTTTAATTTGTCTCTCTTCTGTCTCTCTCCCATCTTCCCCTGCACTCAGTTTTGCTCAGTCTTTATCATTTAAATAAACCACAGTAGAGTAGAGTGTCCATCGTGCAGCAGCTTGCTTTTTCAATATGAAAAACTGACATTGGAATTGATCTATGAATACATGTGGAGTGAAACACCAAAGAACTTGAAATGCTAACTTCTCTGAAGGTTATAGGGAAAAATACAATCCTACTCACATATTTTGAATTTTATTTTTAGAGTCTCAATAGAACCATTCCATATAAGTATGATATTTTCAGTTTAGTGACTGTACCAAATGGTATTTGTGAAATATCAAATACTGTATTTGTGAAAAGGATTAAGATTCCGAATATGCAGGACCATTCCCACCAATCCCTGTAGGGTTTGTGAATAAGGGTGTCTCTTTGTAGATAATACAATCAAAGAAAAAATAATTAGGGTTAACAAAAACATCAACCCTAATAAAAATAAAATAAAAACATATACTTGTTCACACATCTTATGTCATTAACCTTAACAAATTTCAATAGATTTTTTTGCCATCAAAATTGGTTTGAAAAAAAGGGCAAAACAATTGAAAGAAAGTATTGTTTGTTGAATTAGGACACTATGGGGAATGGCATTACTGTTGTCATTGGAGCTTTCTGGATAATGGGTTTCACCAATAATAGATGCTACTAGGGATGGGCGAATTTTTTCGCTTGTTTCGCAGCTAAAATGATGCCCATAGATTTTGTATTTGCCGCGCAACAATTTTTTTTTTGACGCCCATAGACTTCAATGGGCGTCAGCGACATTTCGCCAGCGGCGAATTTTTGGCGAAACGAAACGGGTCAAATTCACCCATCCCTAGATGTTACACCTGTAATAGGTTTACACACACATCTCACAACTATATAATTTTTGTATGTACAACTTTATGTGTAAAGTACTGTAAAGGCCTCCAGCAATGTACAATAGATAAAGTACACATAGGGAGGACAAGTAACATAATATATACAATAAATATACACAAAGTACACAGAGCTTATATAAGGACACAGAGCTTAAAGGAAAACCATACCCCCCGAACAATGTAGGTCTCTATAAAAATATATTGCATAACGCAGCTCATATGTAAAACCCTGCTTCATGTAACCACTTAAATAATAATTAGCTTTTTTAATTTTATGTGCCATTGGGTAATCATAAATAGAAAATTGCCATTTTAAAATATAAGGGCCGCCCCCTGGGATCCTAGGATTCATGGTGCACACAAAAAAAACCATACATGTTAGGTGAGCCAATTAACACAACAGACAGTGTTGTGTCTTTTGCTTCCACACTTTACAGTTAGAACTGTAGTATTTCTGGTCAAGTGACCTCTGAAGCAGCACACAGACCATCACGAAATGGTGGTTAAAGGCAAGATATGTAAAAGGGTAATATTTTCTTAAATATATATACCAGTTTGGTAAGATTCTTTAATATGCCACTTTAAATGATCTTGTGATACAGTACATGGAAACTTTGGAGGTGTAGTCAAAGCGGAGGTGGTTACTGTTTATTATTTAGTAGCAATACATGATTCGTGTTATATTAGAGTGTCCATCGTGCAGCTGTTTGCTTTTGCAATATGAAAAACTGACATTGGAATTGATCTATGAATACATGTGGAGTGAAACACCAAAGAACTTGAAATGCTAATTTCTCTGAAGGTTATAGGAAAAAATACAATCCTACGCCTGTATTTTGAATTGAATTTTTTGTATTAATACACAATGATTACAAGAAAGGTGACATACCTGGAACAGGCATTATGATGTTGCAGAAAGATTAATGTGTGAACTAGTACTGTGGGATATTTCCATCTTTTGTAAATGACACACAAAGATACATATTTCAATATACTTGAAGGTTCCTCTCTCAAAAAAAGAAATAGAGCATTTAATACACAATAGTCCCAGATACTATTTCAAACTATTTTTTACATCAATGTAGGATTTTGTGAAAACTGATGCAGAAGAAATGACTTCTGGTGCTCAGTGGTGTCAGGGATGGGTAATTTTAAAGTCGGTTTGTTAGTATCACTAATTCAGAGAGTTATTGAGATTTACTAAGGTTGAACTGGTAAATTCGAATTTTCAAAAAGATTTTTTGGCAAAACTCACAATTTTGAATTTAAAAGCACCAACTCGAATCTGAATGTGAGATTTATCACACCTCGACCCTGAAAACAGTTCTAATTCGAATATTCACTTAAATGTTCATGTAGAAGTCAATGGCAGAGGTCCCTTGAACTATCTGAAGATGTTAATAGCAGTGATGAGAAGTCAGGAACATAGCAAGAGGTCAAGATCCAGGGATCAGTCAATGCAGCTTTAGGAGTAGAACCTATATTCAGGCATTGAACCCGGTTCTTTTGTTTGAAATTTTCTAGCCAAAACATGACATGATGACATCGTGCACACGGGGCAGCACAATGACCTCCATGTGTGGCCATGGGAGCAGCTTGTACACGAAGTGGAGCGCTCCTGACAGTTGCCTGTTTGATAAACTCTGGGGCTTTCAGTGTTTTGATGGGTAAACCCAAGGGATAAGACAAGGTGTTGGACTCCCAAGGTCCCGGCCTCAGCTCAAGCTCACCTATAACAACCGCCGTTCGCTCCAGGAGGAGCCCCTCTGCTATAGTGTGAGGACCAGGGAGAGAATTCTGGGCAGGCAAGGGAAATAAATGTTTTACAGAAGGAATGAGGAGCAAGGTCAAGGGACAGGCCAAGTTGATACCAGTCATGCAGCGCAGTACCAAGTCAGGAGCATAATCAAAATAAACAGACCAGGGTCAAACCAGTCGGTAACACGGCACAGAATCGGAATACAGAAGCATGGTCAAACAAGTAGTGATTGGTTCAGGCAGTGATACAGCAAGGTCAAAAATAGGCAAACGTCAGGAACAGAAAATCAGATGAAAATCACACCCAGTAAAAATAGACCTGCATTGGGCAATGAGTCAGTGCAGTGTAGGGAGTTTCATAGCCTAGCCATAGACTAAATGCATGCGACGTGTCGGATGTTTTACATAAAACTGAAGTACATTGATGTCCGGTCCAAGCGCGTCATGTAGTCCTGCCCTAAATGTAACATGGTGCAGATTTTTGCAGCCCCTGATAAATAATTCCTTAGGCATGAGTTTCGTCTTGCTTCATGGCAGAAACTAAACTTAAAATGTCCAAAAAAACACAGTATTGATCTGAAGGTGTTCATTGATTCAGGGCAAGATATAAAGTACTGTATCTAGCGGAGATAATCATAGCAGTTAAAATAAGAAACTATGAGTATTCTCAAAAACACTCAACTAAATGGTATGAAATTCCCTGGCACTTTATATTCTTAATGGTAATACAGCCACAGAAAAAACCTCCACGTCTAATCATAGTTCTCATTGTAAAACTTTACATTGATTAAGGGTCACACAAAATACCATTGCCTGGTATTTATATCTATATACACTGTACATGAAAAATAGTGTTATAGTGGTTCACCAACAGATCATTCTGAGGTGAATCCTATAATCTATCGATTTTTTGTTACGGGCAGTGAAGCTGGTAATGGGAATTCAGTTTTCAAAATGCTCCTGCACTTATAGGAGAACTAAAGCCATAATGTAGGTAAGTTTAAAGACCATGTACAGTCCACCCCCACCTGCACCAAGTAGACTTCCGTGAATGGCCCCAATTGCCCAACAGGAGCATATGGACTTGAAGCAGCAAGAGATTGACTTCCAGTGTGCACTTGTGATCAGTCCCACTGTACAGCTCTGCCTTTTGAAGAGCAAGAATGAGGAGAACCCTGTGTAATCATTATGTTGAAAGTTGTTGATCTTTCTTTCAACACTCTTTAATCCTCAGTCATCTTCCTGTAATCATTATATGCTGGGAGTGGAGGTTGAATTATATATTGAGGGTGCTGGGTGTATGCTGATAGTATGTAGCCTTGTATTATTCATATGCCAGTCTGGAAACACTTTTTTTTTAAAATCTTGAATGGGTCTTCTTTCCAGTGTAGAGATACTTCTTAATATAAATGAGATGTACACTGACATTACATCATGTCCATAATCAAAGCTTATACTGTAGTCTGAAGCACTTAAAAATATCTTAATTTTTTTTTTTTTCTTGTAGAGGTCTTTTGTGTATTCCGTCAAAAATTGCTTAATATGTGTTGCACCTGGAATCAAATACAAGGTACTTTTTTATTATTACAGAGATTATTTTTTTATTATTTATTCAAATTTATTTCATTATAATGGAATGTATGGGAGACTACCATTCCGTAATTCGGAGCTTTCTGGATAACGGGTTTCCAGATAACAGATCCCATACTTGTACCATTTATAATTTTCTATCAGCATGCCCACTTGAGGCTGTAATTTTTATTGTCTCACAGATCTTCTGGAAAGCAATCCTTTCTACTGTAGATTATCACTTTCTCTATCCTCCTGTGACCCTACTAAGTCTGATATCTGTGTTTTTTGTTTGTGAAGAAGCAATTCTCTTTTTGATACACTTTTGCATCCATCCAATCTTATACTTTACTAATCTCATTGCAGTCTCCCTTCATTTATTCCCTTCATTCTAGGTAAAATACAGCTAATTTTGTCTATGGATCTTTTTGGCTTGTATCCAGCATGTTTATGCATGGCTTGTGACTGCAGTACCTGAACCATGCATGTGCTACCTCACTACCCAATGCTAATACTAATATTTGTAAGTGAAGTAGTAGTAGCACAAAGTAGTGTAGTAACACATGCACAGTTGTAGGTACCTGCAATTAAATATAAAGATATGGGGCAAGTGTTTTTGGCAATTTAGAGCAGTGATAATGTAAAAGGTAGCCCTCCCCAACTGCCCAAAATGAGAATATAACTGATAGTTGTTACTCCCATAATTGGCCGATAGACCAGGAGTTAGATGGCTATCAATGGTGATTTAAGGGGAGGAGTGGAGACAGTGCATAAAATTTTCATTATCTTCAAATGAAAAAATCATATTAAAGGAAATATAAACTTGCTATACTGGGTATTTATTATTTAAAGGACAAGAAAAATATATATATATAAAAAACAAGAACGTACCAATGCGTTATACTCATTTAGATATAGAAGAATTGTGCTTAAAAAAGTAGTGTTTCAGGCTGATTTATTGAATATTTCTGCAAAAAACCCTAATAATCCCTTCCTTCTCTTCCACTTCCTGCTCCCTGAATTCCCAGGCTGTACAGGGCTCACTGCACTGCAGGACAAGAACCAATCAGCAGCTAGCAGGACCTGATAGGGAACTGAAGCCTGTCTTTGCTTGTGTGGCTGCAGGGCTGTGATTGGCTGTCCCCCTCCTACTGTACTTCTGGCAGGGACTGTTAGGACACGCCCACCCTTCATTTGAAAGAGGGACCAGTGAACATCTTTAAGGAGGTCCAATAAAGGGGCTATTTTTAAAGATAATATAATTCTTAAGCACCATGTAAAAGCAACATCATATATTACTTATAAATACCTACAAAATTAGGTTTTTTTTCATTTATCCTATATGTCTCTGTAGGGACCTATAGGATCTACATTCCCTATAGAGTTAATCCCCTACCTGTGTTATAGTTTCCTATAGCTTTTGCTATTGGGTATTTGTAACATTTCTTATGTGACAACTACATCTATTGGACAAAGAGTGTAATGACACTCCCCTGCCACACTGCTATATAGTGCTGTGTAGGGAGTGGCCTCTTCCTCTTTGCCTCTTGATCCCGTGCTTCTAGGTGATTCCCATTTAGCCTGGGATCACCATAGGCCCAGTAAAGCCATTTACCCCAAAGGGACCTGTACCTTTGGAGATCTAAGTTGGGACCAGGAAACCCGTGAACGAGGAACAGCTAGCATAGTAAGCTCTCTAGTAATAGATTCTCTAGGAGAGTGAGACAGAGAGGTTTAGCAGTAAAAGCAGTTGTCGCTCCAACAAGGATTTGTAGAAGGGAGTAGATTCCCACAAGGCCTGTTTGCCTTTAGAGCAGGGAACTCAGTTGATAGGCATCTAGGTTAGCAAAGGACTGCCTGTACCCTACCTGGTTGATCCTGATCCCCTCACTGGCAATGTCGGTTAAAGGAGAAGTCATTACCCCTGTCTGCTGATACCTTATGCTCTGATCTGACTGTGTGGGCCACTCTGTCCATTGTGGTTCCATCTGCTGTGTCCTACAAGTATTGTGAGTAAACCTGAGGTCATTTGCTTTTGTGCATAATAAATCTGTTCACCTGTTTTACCGTCCAAGAACCTCCTGGCGTCCAATTTATCTACTTTTGCACTAACTAGCCTGTGGGTTGTAGTTTTACAACATCTTAAAGGGGAAGCTTCCATTTGGCGAAGGCTCTGCCCTGGGTCCAGATTCCCAATGTAACCCATGCTCACTCCACTAGCTGGACATCTTTAACTCCTAATTTGCAGTATAGCCCAAGAAAGCGTTACATCACCTTTAACATTTCCTTTGATTTGTAGATTTTAAATGACCTCTTTTTACTTCCTGTTTCTTCTAAGATTGGCTACATTATTTAAACAAAACTGACAACTCTTCCACATATCTCCCTCCCCATCCCAAACTGCACCATTGGGGACTCAATAAACACAATTTATCCTGGTTGAAAAATGCAGAGTAGCACCGCAGGGTTGGCAGGCAACAACTCACATCACTTTGGTGTCTGCATTTTTCAACAAGGAAAAGCAATAGATGCTGGTTAGTGAGTCCCTGGTGTCTGGTGATGTGGCTCCTATAACTTGCTATGCTATGATTTTCTGTTATTTCTTTACGCCACTGTTTAAGTTCTAAAATAATACTTTATGTCAAAAATATTATTGTCAGTAATCAAACTATAAATCATTTTTGTTTCTTCAGATACTTAGTGATGATTATTCTGTACACAACTGCAATTTTATTTATTTTTAATATGCCAATTCATCAAGAGCACCAGTATGTTTTTCAGCAAATGTAATTTCAACAGGTCCAAGCAAATTAACTACCTTTATAAAGATACAGCAGCCTTTAACAACATTTTACATCTCACTGACTACATCAATGCAATTGAATCAGGAAATTTGTTTGCAATGGTGTAATTACAATTTGAAGTGAACAGGTTGGCCCACTGGGATACTGGTAAAAATCTCAGATTCTTGATCAATGTTTGAAAAGGAGAGGAAAAATAATTAACAATGACCCTGCATGACCCTGCATCATCTTTGATTTTTTGTACAGGTTTTGCAGCTAGGCAGAAGGAGGGAGATAGAGAGACAAGCAGCATGGAAGCACTGGAAGAGGAGTTGGTGATATGAAAGTGTAGGTGAGCTAATGCTTTCAATCTATAATTTCTGCAGTGATATTACTGTAGTTTCTGGGGTTAATGGAATGTTAATTATTCATTTTTACAGTGTTCTTACTGGCAAGTTGGGGTTAATATGCTCATCTATTTTCTGTAATAATTATCCTGGCAAACCTGTGGTTAATATACTTGTTATGCCTTATATTTAGTGATTATATTGGTACATCTTGCTATATTATGCATTTTATCCATTTTCTGTAGTGATTTTATACTGGCATATATGGGGTTAATATGCTTACCCATTTTCTGTAATAATTCTAGTGGCATGACTGGGGTTAATATGCTCATCAATTTTCTGTAGTAATATGCTGGTACAATTAGGGTTAATATTGTAAGGAACGCTCGCCGGCGTCCTCTCCAAGACGGCGGCGCCCAGGGGGAACCACATGGACGCGTCAGAACGGACACAGAGTCATGACTCCGGCGTCAAAACGTGCAGCGTCGAAGCACACCGTCATCGTGTGACGCATGATGTCATTAAGCACGTTTTGGCATGAAAACTCATCTATAAAAGGATGCCAGAGCCCTGCACTCATTGCCCGATTATAGGTTCAACTATATTGTGTACCTGGGTGTGTTAGTCTTCTAAATTATGATTCCTGATCTTGACTTCGGCTTGTTTCCTGACTAAGAACCTTTGCTGCCTGATCTGACCTTTTACCTGGACTTGACTACTCTTCTTCTTAAAGGGCACCTATCACAGCCAAAATCAAACACATATTAACAATCTGATCAGTACAAGCTAAACACGTTTAATCAAACTACATATATCGTTTTTTGGAAAAACTGTAGGTTTTAAAAAAATCCCTTACTTTGTCAAATTGGTTCTTTCACTGAGGGAGGCCATACTGTGACTATAACAGAGACTCTAATATGCAAATTTCAGGAGCATGCTCAGATTGTAACACTGCTTAGAGTATTCTACCCAGAATGCCTTGTTTTAGTAAACTCCTCCACTAGAAGTATCAGGAGATTTCCCTATCTTGTCCCCTGCTGGTAAAGTTTTATGCAAATGAAGGGCACACAGTAACTTCCAGCAGGTGGCAGCACTACTGAACAGCAGCTAACACAGAGGTTTGGCTCATTTGAAAATAGCTTAGAAGGGTTGATAAGGAAACAAGGAATTTCAACTGAACATGTGCGAGATTTCAGAGCTACAGTTGGCTGGGAAGATATGGGTAGGAGGAGCCAGTGAAATCCAAGATGGCTGCCTCAGCTAGAACTGCAGGGGAGATAGGGGAGATCTTGCAGAAGGTATAGTGAGCTGATCATTTACATTATACAAACAATTCTAACTGTTTTAAAAATCGGATTTCTTGAACTTTCACATAGTGTATTTACTTAGTAAATGATTTTGGTCATGATTGGTGCCCTTTAAACCCTTGTTACCACGAACTGTGTTTTGGAGTCTACAGCCAGGCCCGGATTTGTGGAAAGGCCATCTAGGCCCGGGCCTAGGGCAGCAGGATTTTAAGGGGGGCGGCATGCTGCCCAACCACACCCATATTCCTTCAAAAACACTGGGGATGCCCTGGATATACAATAATTTTTTTAATTTCCCACGTACCAATCCCCATTGATGACGAAAATTTGCATGATAAAGGGGAAGGGACAGAGGCGACGAACGGCAGTGGGCCAAGGGGCGCCCACTATGTAAATCCGGCCCTGTCTACAGCTTCCTCCTGGGTCCGCAATTCCAACCTGAGCCTTTGGTCTAATGGTCTAAGCGGCCCAAAATTTTCTACACTGTTCTAAGCTTTAGAAAACCCTGCTTGTCTGTGTATTTAGTGCAGGGTGGGCAGCAACAACAGCTGGGGGATGGGGCGTTGTGGCAGGGCAGGCATGCTTATGTGATTGGTGGGCCCCTGAGTTGAAGTTCACATGATGTTGTTGCAAAAATACTACCCATATTATTTATGAAAGTAATGAACCGGGTTTCATGATAGGTGTAGGCTGACTGCATCAACATGGATATAGTGTTACGCAGACACAGCATTTGAACTCATACACAGAAGCATATGAGTTACATGTGGTATTTGTTTCATGTTGTCAAAAGCTTTTAAAGATTTGTGCAGCAGAAATTCATAGAACTGTATTGTTCAATAAGAAACTGGAAAGCAATTATATCTACTGGCCTTGGTGTCTTGCGTCTTTCCTTCCACGGCTTACTTATAATATTAACATGAACAGGTTATGTTTGAATAAAGAGAGAAGTCAACATCATACATGTTGGACCATGTCCTTGGTTCATTATAACTGTGAATTTGACTTCTTGTTGACATAGCTCAATTGTTCAGTTTTAATGCCAAAGGCTGTTGCAAATCAGTTATTTTTTATATTGTGCTCTTTTGAAAATGTAGAAAATAGTTTTTGTTAATATATGCTAAGGATTTCTGCTGCTTGCAGTAGTGCATCAAAAACGCAGAAAGAGAGAACGATTGTGGCTCCCAATGTACTGCATCTATATCATTGCTTGAATTTGCCATGTTATATTAAATAAATCTCCAAATTTAAAGTGTTACAGCACTGGGGCCACTTCGCCCATTTTTTAAAAAAAATAACTGTATTGTCAACAAATAATCCTTCCACCTTTCTATTTTTTTTTAAAATATTTTTAATATGACCAAGAAATTCATGGAGCCATGTAAAATATTAGATGCAGTGGCATAACTATAGAGAAAGAAGACCCCACAGTTGCAGGGGGGCCTGGGGAACAGGGGGGCCCATACTATGGGGTCTACCTCCTCTATAGCTAATAAAAAAAACCTCCTCCCTCTTAATGGCGAGGAAAGGGATGCACAGTGTCGGACTGGCCCACGGGGATACCAGGAAAACTCCCGGTGGGCCCAGGTGTCAGTGGGCCTCTTGCTTCTAATCATTTGGCCTATTTCATGGTCATTCCCTAATTCTTTATGGAACAAAGAGGCTTAATAATGGAAGAATAGAGTATAGTATGCAGAGATAAAAGACTAGGAGAATAAAGAGGTTGAGTGAGGAGAGGAGGAATAATAGTTTGGAAAGTGGGCCCATGGTCTAAGGTTTTCTGGTGGGCCCCTGACATCCCAGTCCGACACTGGGGAAGCAAATCGCGAGTGGGCGGAGTTGGAGCAGGATGGAGGCACGGCAGAGGTGGGATGTGGGCAGGGCGGAAGTGGGATGGGAAGTGGGAGGAAGTATGGGGATCGCAGTGTGCGCCGGGCCCCTCTGAAGATTTATTTGCAGGGGGCCCGGCACACTCTAGTTATGCCACTGGCTAGATAGTCCCATGGACATTAGGAGGACTGTAGAATGCTCTTCTTTTAGGATTATAATGTATAAGACTTTGACTGTATCTGTATTTTTTTGTTATCCACAATCAGGTATAAGAACACAAAAGATAAATTATAAAATATTTTATATATTATATATTAATTCCCCATACATCATTACGTATGTCGATACGTTTTATTGAAGATTTTTTTGAGCCAAAAAGCATGGCGCTTCACATTACTGTAGCATTCACTATAATAGATCCATACTATTTTCTACACATACAAATCACACATAAAGACAGCCATAGGAAGACATAGTAGTAACCAACTTAAAAGGGATGCAATTCCTGTGGCCATTTATGCTGCTGGAAATAATAATTTGGTAATTGCCTTCGAAGCAGTTGTATCATTGTATTTTGAAATGGAGGGGTTTTGAAGAGCTTTGTGCAGAGAAGCTTAGTGTAATACGTATCTGAAAACAGCAGCAAATGAGGTAAATATCTTCCATTCAAGTGTTTTTTGTAAAGATGTGATGTCTTTTCTTGTACATGAAAGGGATCTATTATGGAAACGTATAATCCAGAAAGAGCTAAAATACACAAATTGCATTTTTATGATTATATACTTTTTATATTCAATAATAGAACAGTACCGCTGCATAAATCCATGTTGGTGACAAAACACCCTTTTTTTAATGTTAAAATATTTATGAGCTTTAAACCATAGTAGTCCATATTATAGCCCCCCTTATCCATAAAGCCCAAAGCATTGCAGACATTAGATCCCATACCTGTAATGAAAAACCTATGCATTGCTATAATAGTGAAATTAGTTTATAAAATGTAATGCAAAAAATAATTCTATTATGAATTCTCCAGTGATTTAAAGGGACAATAAAACCAGAAAATTAAAGTGTTTTAAAGTAATGAAAATATAATGTCCTTTTGCTCTGATAAAATCGGTACAATATCTGTACTAATTGTACATTTTAGTACAGGTAAAGGACCTGTTATCCAGAATGCTCGGGACTTGGGGTTTCCCAGATAATGGATCTTTCTGTAATTTGGATCTTTGTACTTTAACTCTACTAAAAAATCATGTAACCATTAAATAAACCCAATAGGCTGGTTTTGTTTCCAGTGAGGATGAATTATATCTTAGTTTAGATAAAGTACAAGATAATGTATTGCTACTACATAGAAAAACGAAATAATTTTTCAAAATTCTAATTATTTGGATCAATGGAGTATATGGGAGAAGGCTTTCCATAATATGGTCAAAGTGAAATTCGTATGCACTCCCTGGCCTTTCCGTAATGTAATTATCTGGTGCTCAGTCCTCTAGGGAGACGGCACTCCCCTGGGTCCACAGGAAACAAGCAAATGAGGAAACGGCACACAGAAATGAATGCAAAAGGGGATATAAAGGTACACAACGTCATACAAAGGGATTCCACACCTGTAATTCCATGAATGTTATTTATTACATTAAGGGGCCGATTCACCAAGGGTCGAATATCGAGGGTTAACCAACCCTCGATATTCGACTGGGAATTAAAATCCTTCGACTTTGAATACCGAAGTCGAAGGATTAAGCCCAGATAGTACGATCGAAGGATTATTCCTTCGATCGAACGATTAAATCCTTCGAATCGTTCGATTCGAAGGATTTTAATCCAACGATCAAAGGAATATCCTTCGATCAAAAAAACTTAGGAAAGCCTATGGGGACCTTCCCCATAGGCTAACATTGAGTTCGGTAGGTTTTAGATGGCGAACTAGGGGGTCGAAGTTTTTTTTAAAGAGACAGTACTTCGATTATCAGATGGTCGAATAGTCGAACGATTTTTAGTTCGAATCCTTCGATTCGAAGGTCGAAGTAGCCCATTCGATGGTCGAAGTAGCCCAAAAAACACTTCGAAATTCGAAGTTGTTTTACTTTGAATCCTTCACTCGAAGTTAGTGAATCGGCCCCTAAATGTCCATGTGGATTAGCATACATTGGCCAAACAAGTAGACCAATTAAAACACGACTTAATGAGCACAAATCAGCTATACGCAATTTTCAACCTGCAACAGAAGATGAAAAAAATAAAAATAAATTGACTAAACATACTAAACACGAAACTACACTGGCTAAACATTTTTTTGACAAACAACATGGAGTTTCACAACTACGATGGCAGATCTTGGAACTGATGGAGGTTAGCAGTGGGTAAAATTTAAACAAAAACTGTTACAACGTGAAAGCTATTGGATTTGGTTGTTACAAACACAAATGCCAAGGGGACTAAATGAAGAGTTCAATATATCCTGCTACCTATAACTTTGGCAACAATCCACTATGTTTGTTACAAATGTCTCAATATTGCAGGAGATTGATAACTGACTATGTATCTTTTTCCCTTTCAGATAAACTTCTGTGCATGATTTTTCTCCAAGGGAAAGGTAATTCCAGTATTAGGGAAAGTATAACCTGTGTCTGCCTTGTACCTGTATTTGTGGTTTTTTTTTCACTTTATTAATTTACCAGTTTTTGGATTCTTAATGTGAATGGACTTATTTATCTAAATGGACATTTTTTTCAAATAATGTTTTTTTGAGCAAAAAATTTTTTTCTGCAAGAACAAAATGTCGTTTTGAGTAAAGTTTTTTCTGTTTTTTTACTGTTGGTGGGAGGGCCTTTTAGGCTATTTAAGCGCTGTTTGTATTAGCTTGCCACATCACCTGACGAAGGGGCCAACCCCCGAAACGTTGTGCTTGTTTGACACAATAAATCCATAGGGGTATATCCCCTTTTGCATTCATTTCTGTGTGCCGTTTCCTCATTTGCTTGTTTCCATAATATGGAACATTCTGGATAATGGGTTTCCGGATAAGGATCCCATACCTGTATCATAATAGCCAATGATATGTTATTTATTCTGCTTCGATTGCTTTTTATGTTCTTCCATAACCAAGTTTTTTTTTTTCAAAAAATAAAAAGCTTGCCAGGTTTAAGTTTTAGTAACAGTAATATGAACAACACTTTGAGCAAAACCTTGCAAAACTTTTTTATCAAACAACAATTTCTGCAAAACTGACAGTCGAGATTGTGTACATGGCTGCCGCTTGAAAATGCACAGAAACCAGAGATTCATGTTTTTTCTCCAAGACTTAACACAATTATGATTAATGCATGATTTTTCATAAATATACACTTAAAGGAACAGTAGCACCTAAAAATTAAAGTCTTTTTAAGGAATGACAAAATATTGTCCTGTTGCCCTGCACATGTAAAACTGGTGTGTTTGCTTCAGAAACACAACTATAGTTTATATTTCACCATGAATCCATGGCTGGCAAAAGAAATTCACCCATCACTAGCCACAACACAGTTGCACCTAAAGAATAGGATATACAGAACATACCCACTACAAACATTGGAAATTACACCAGCTGGACTTCAACCAATTTTTCAGAGCAAGTGTATCTGATTTGCATCAAAGATCAAGCAGATCCACATGGCAATTGTGCTCAAAATTACACTTTTGTCCCACGTGCATTTGGTTACCTTGTTTTCCAGTTTGAACCACCAACTGTGGTATGATCATTGAACAATATGATTAGTTTAATTAATGTGGCAAGACTGCCCACACAGGCAGCAAGGATAATTCGGTTCCCCTATAAATTGAATTGTTTTTTTTACATGTGCATGCATTTTTATCAAAATGAGTTAATTATCTTCAACAGAAAACTACCCAGCAGTTATTATACTATGGGAATATGAAATTATAATATCCTTTCAAAAACCATGCTGAAAAAAATATAATTGTTTAATTACTACATAAAATATTCCGTTTCACAGCAATCAGCAGTAAAATGGCAAGTGTTACATGGACAAGAGAGCCTAAATTATTATAATTAGAACGTATTTATAAAGCGCCTACATATTCAACAGTGTTGTACAATGGAAGTATGAACTGAACTTCTAAAAGATCAGCCAGAAGACAAAGAGTGCAGAAGGAGGTCATGATAGCATTTCAAAAGTTACTGACCCCTAAACTATTGTTCCATTGCTAGAACATGTAGTGTAGTTTGGGACTAGTAACACGCTGGAATGTCTTGCATGTTTATTCCACCATAGCCAGACCTTGGCTGTTTTTACAAATTACGCATTAAGCCTATAATCTTAGCTCTATCTATCTATCAGTGAGAAGCAGGACAATGCAAGGCATTTTCTATGTGTAATTTCAGGATGTTTTAATGGCTAAGCAGCCTTCACTTGCGAAGTTAACAAGGACATGCATTCATTTAGAAAGCTGCCAATTCCTTAAAAAATGCACTCAGCTGATAGAATGGACAATAAAAAACAACAGTGAATAACAAAAATGTATTTATTTGATAGTTCTTGTGGTGATAATGTCAGGGCCCCACCCCTTTATTTTTAAGTCACACTAAATAGGTGGAATTATTATTATGAAATCAATTATATAGACAGTATAAACATTTTAAAGGAATATCTTAAAGGAGAAGGAAAAGTTAAAACTAAGTAAGCCTTATCAGAAATAATTTAATAAATATATAAATACACCAGTAAACCCTTAATGTGGTGCTGCTCTGAGTCCTCTGTCAAAAGAAACACCACATTTCTTTCCTTCTATTGTGTACTCATGGGCTTCTGTATCAGACTTCCTGTTTTCAGCTTAAACCTCCAGGGCTAGGACTTGAGCATGCTCAGTTTGCTCCTCTCCCCCCCTTCTCTGCTGTAATCTGAGCCCAGAGCTATAAGTGAGCAGGGAGAGACTCAGGCAGGAAGTGATGTCACACCAAGCTAATACTGCAGCTGCTATCCAAAACAAACAGAGAGCTTCTAGAGCTTTTTACTCAGGTATGGTAAAACATTCCACAGAATAAATATAGCATTCTAGCTTGCACTATTGCAGCTAATCAATTGACATTAAAATGCCTCTGTAGCTTTCCTTCTCCTTTAAAAAATGTTTTTGAAATTAAAATGCATATTTAGTAAAATAGATTAGTATGAAAATAGCTGATAAAGGACTTTTTCGGTTACAGCAACCTATAAAACCCCTCCGAAAAGGGTTTTCTAAAAGATGTCTCGGGCCAAAAAGTTCAAGCAATCTTAAATCAATCAATGTATAGTCACTTTTATAAGTGCACAGTACATAACCATTGCCATCTTCATCAGATTAGTGTTTCCAAGCTACCAAAAGAACTGAGTTATACACTTTCATCCTGAAAATTGCCCACTGATATCAAATGTGGAGGCTAGTGATGGGCGAATTTGCGCCGTTTCGCTTCGCCGAAAAATTCGCGAATTTCGCGCGAAATTCGCGAAACGGCGAAAAATTCGTGAAACGGCGCCGGCGTCTAGTTTTTGACGCCGGCGACCGTTTTTGACGCTGGCGTCCGTTTTTCGAAAAAAAAAATTTTGACGCCGGCGAATTTTTTCCGCGAATTTTCGCGGGAGTTTCGCGAATTTATTCGCTGGCGGCGAATCGCGCAAATTCGCCGCGAATTTGCGCCTGGCGAATAAATTCGCCCATCACTAGTAGAGGCATATAAGAGAAAACTTAACTGGCTAATTCATGCAAACCCACCCGAGGATGACACAGAGGGAAGCTTGAGTGGAGAGAAGCCAGTGAGGCTCAACTGGAGCATGGTACCAGGCAGGGCTGTATTTAGATCCGATGCTGCCCTAGGCACTGGACCTAAACACGCCCTTACATTGCCCGCGTGACGTCAGTGCGTTGTGTGTGTGACATCACACTAAGTATACTGCGGAGGTGACATCAGCGGGCCATGCATGTGACTTCACTTCCATATGATTCCTCAGCCCCCTAGTGTCGGACTGGCCCACTGGGATACCAAGAAAACTCCTGCTCGGCCCAGGTGTCAGTGGGCCCTCTTGCTTCTAACCATTTGGCCTATTTCATGGTCATTCCCTATTTCTTTATGGGGCTTAATAATGGAAGAATAGAGTATAGTATGTAGAGCTAAAAGACTAGGAGAAAAAAAGGTTGAATGAGGAGAGGTGGAATAATAGTAAAGTGTGCCCACTGCCTAAGGGTTTCTGGTAGGCCCCTGGCATCCCAGTACGACACTGCAGCCTCCTAACCTTACCCCCCCACACAGCTCCGTCACTGGATTTCCTATGAAAAGCCATGGTGGAGGGTGGGGAAATGAAAAAAAAAACAAAAGCCGGAAAAAATAGGCACCGGAGTGCCTTAATATAAAAATGCTCCTGGTACCAGGGAGTAGCAAGAGGCAAAGTCAACAGATCTGGGCTCAAGGCAGGCACGTACGCATTCGTCCATACCTCCCTAAGCAAGCTCCCCTTGTAGTCAAACATTTAGTGAGGCCCCCATTACCTCATAAGAAGAACCCTTCATACACTCACATAAACTATATATATACCAATATCTATACTTATTGTAGATTTTAGTATCTTAATAGCCTTGGATATTATGCTTGTCCAAAAAAACATCCATGCCACTCTTAAAAGCCAAAACAGAATCAGCCATCACAACATCATCTGGACGGACATTCCACAACCTCACTGCCCTCACTGTGAAGAACCACCTATAATGCTTCAAATGAAAGTGTCATGTCCAGTATCCTAAACCCAGAACAAACGCCAAGGTTCTAGGCATGCATCTGCATATAACATGCCCCCTTTTAAATTGGGAAGAGCCCTTCGAAACAAGTCAGGCAAGGAACCCGGAACGTGTGTCAGGAAGGACAGGTAAAAAGAAAGAGTAGTCGTGGGACAGGCCATGAAACAAACCAATCAGTAATCTGTGTTCAAAGTCAGGATCCTGAAGATCAGTAACAGGCAAAGGTCGGTACAGGCAGCAAATCAGGAGAGGTCAGGGTCAAGCACGGGTCAAGAACAGGTAAACCAGACAATAAGCATAGCAATTGCATAGCATATACATAGTAACATAGTAAGTAAGGTTGAAAAAAGACACATGTCCATCGAGTTCAACCTTTTTTTTTTTTTTTTTTATTAACTACCTATCTGCCAGTTGATCCAGAGGAAGGCAAAAAAACCCATCTGAAGCCTCTCCAATTTGCCTAAGAGGGGGAAAAATTCCTTCCTGACTCCAAAATGGCAATCGGACTAGTCCTTGGATCAACTTGGACTATGAGCTATTTCCCATAACCCTGTATTCCCTTACTTGCTAAAAAGCTATCCAACCCCTTCTTAAAGCTATCTAATGTATCAGCCTGTACAACTGATTCAGGGAGAGAATTCCACATCTTCACAGCTCTCACTGTAAAAAACCCCTTCCGAATATTTAGGCGGAACCTCTTTTCTTCTAATCGGAATGGGTGACCTCGTGTCAGATGGAAAGACCTACTGGTAAATAAAGCATTAGAGAGATTATTATATGATCCCCTTATATATTTATACATAGTTATCATATCACCCCTTAAGCGCCTCTTCTCCAGCGTGAACATCCCCAATTTGGCCAGTCTTTCCTCATAGCTAAGATTTTCAATACCTTTTACCAGCTTAGTTGCCCTTCTCTGTACCCTCTCTAATACAATAATGTCCTGTTTGAGTGATGGAGACCAAAACTGTACGGCATATTCTAGATGGGGCCCGCAAGTGCTCTATACAGTGGAAGAATGACCCCCTCCTCCCGTGACTCTCTGCCCCTTTTAATACAGCTCAAGACCTTATTTGCCCTTGATGCTGCTGACTGGCATTGCTTGCTACAGCCAAGTTTATCATCTACAAGGACTCCAAGGTCCTTTTCCATAATGGATTTGCCTAGTGCAGTCCCATTAAGGGTATAAGTGGCTTGGATATTTTTACATCCCAGGTGCATGACTTTACATTTATCAACATTGAATCTCATTTGCCACTTAGCTGCCCAGATTGCCAGTTTGTCAAGATCATGTTGCAAGTGCCACATCCTGGATGGAATTAATTGGGCTGGATAATTTTGTGTCATCTGCAAACACTGATACATTACTTACAACACCCTCCGCTAAGTCATTAATGAACAAGTTAAATAAAAGTGGACCCAATACTGAGCCCTGGGGGACCCCACTAAGAACCTTACTCCAAGTAGAGAATGTCCCATTAACAACCACCCTCTGTACCCGATCCTGTAGCCAGTTTCCTATCCATGTGCAAACGACTTCATTAAGCCCAACAGACCTTAGTTTAGAAAGCAGTCGTTTGTGGGGCACAGTATCAAACACTTTGGCAAAATCCAAATATATCACATCTACTGCCCCACCACTGTCCAGAATCTTACTTACCACATCATAAAAAGCAATCAAATTCATCTGACATGACCTATCCTTCATAAAGCCATGCTGATTGTTGCTCATAATGCCATTCATTAGGAAAAAATTTTGAATTTGATCCCTTAACAAGCCTTCAAATAATTTGCCTACCACAGATGTCAAGTTTACTGGCCTATAATTGCCAGGCTGTGATCGTAATCCCTTTTTAAATATTGGAATAACATCAGCTTTTCTCCAATCCATAGGCACCATACCAGATGACAGTGAATCTGAGAAAATCAGAAATAAGGGCTGGTCTAAAACTGAACTAAGCTCTCTTAGAACCCGGGGGTGTATGCCATCAGGCCCTGGAGCCTTGTTTACTTTAATTTGTATTAAAGCTTTTTGAATCATATCCTGAGTCAACCACTGACTAGATTGAGCTGAACCATTCGTGCAGTTATTAAGTGAGCCTGTGAACCCAGACTCCTCTATTGTATACACTGAAGAAAAGAACTGATTTAACACATTTGCCTTATCTGTATCTGTTACAACCATACTGGTACTATTATTTAAAGGACCAGTAACATCAAAAATTTTTACACAAAAATTAGTTAGAATACAACGAAATAAAACACCAAGACAAATTAAAATTTCAAATAGAAAAGCCTTTATTAAGAAATAACTTACAGAAACTCCACTACCTGTCCTCTACAGAAAAGGCGACACGGCGACCATCCATCCTGCTGGGCTCGATTTCTCCTTCCTAGATATTCACTGACAGCGTGTAGATCTTCTCTTCTTCATCCCTCTCCCAGGATCAGCAGTAGGCGATGTTCGGCGGGCTCCCCCTCCCTCAGTGTGGGGAAGAAGCTTTCAGCAACTTCTTATTCTAGTACCGTCACCAGCACTGCTGCCTTTCAATCATTAATCGCTTCAGTTCTTGTTCGGCAAGGGGAGATCAGATGCGCAGAAACACTTGGCTGCACAATCCCTCTCATATCTTCGCTTGTGTAACGTCCTGCCGTGGGTCCCGTGCGCCAACCCCCAGACAGTCACGCTTCCCGCACGTAATGCATTCGCGTTATAGCGCAAGTGAATGCGCACTCTGAAACATATTCATAGATCTCTGCAGCCTTTTCCGTCTCCCCTTCTGCTCCATAACTTTGTTTGGAAAGTTAGAATGCCCCTATAATTTGACCGATGCTGATGCTCTTGGCCAGTTGTCAATCACAGGGACCTATTCACCCCGCCCCCAGCAGAGCCGTCCCTCCCTCCCTCCGCTACCTACTAGGCTGCCTGCAGTGGGGCCCTAACAAAGGGGCCTGGGAATGGGGCAACCATGGGATGGGGACACGGAGGGGGAGCCCGCCGAACATCGCCTACTGCTGATCCTGGGAGAGGGATGAAGAAGAGGAGATCTACACGCTGTCAGTGAATATCCAGGAAGGAGAAATCGAGCCCAGCAGGATGGATGGTCGCCGTGTCGCCTTTTCTGTAGAGGACAGGAAGTGGAATTTCTGTAAGTTATTTCTTAATAAAGGCTTTTCTATTTGAAATTTTAATTTGTCTTGGTGTTTTATTTTGTTGTATTCTAACGAATTTTTGTGTAAAAATTTTTGATGTTACTGGTCCTTTAATGCAGCAACACTCTCAACCTGCATCTTTTTACTATTAATATATTTAAAAAACTTTTTAGGGTTAGTTTTCACCTCCACCGCAATTAACTCTACATTTCTTTTCTTAGCCTTCCGGATTGCTGATTTACAACATTTATTACAGTGTTTATATTCATTGAATGCAGCTTCTGTCCCTACAGATTTGTAGTTTTTAAATGCCTTTCTCTTCTTTCCCATTAACTTTTTTACTTCTGTATTAAGCCACACAGGATGATTCTTAGAGCTTCTACGTTTAGTCCTTAAGGGAATAAATTGAGAACAGTAATGATTTAATATCATTTTAAAGGACAACCATTTCTGTTCTGTGTTTTTAGCTGAAAACCTAATGCCCCAATCAATGCTCTGTAGGGCAGCCCTCAAGGCACTAAAATTAGCTTTTCCAAAATTCATGTTTTTTGTTGCCCCAGTATATTTTTGTTTTTTGCACCAGACATTCAGGGGCACATTTACAAAGCTCGAGTGAAGGATTCGAATTAAAAAAACTTCGAATTTCGAAGTGTTTTTTGGGCTACTTCGACCATCGAATGGGCTACTTCGACCTTCGACTACGACTTCGACTACGAATCGAACGATTCGAACTAAAAATCGTTCGACTATTCGACCATTCGATAGTCGAAGTACTGTCTCTTTAAGAAAAACTTCGACCCCCTAGTTCGGCAGCTAAAAGCTACCGAACTCAATGTTAGCCTATGGGGAAGGTCCCCATAGGCTTGCCTGTGTTTTTTTGATCGAAGGATATTCCTTCGATCGTTGTATTAAAATCCTTCGAATCGTTCGATTCGAAGGATTTAATCGTTCGATCGAACGAATAATCCTTCGATCGTTCGATCGTAGGATTAGCGCTAAATCGTTCGACTTCGAAGTCGAACGATTTTAGTTCCTAGTCGAATATAGAGGGTTAATTAACCCTCGATATTCGACCCTTAGTAAATCTGCCCCTCAAAGATATAACATTATGGTCACTATTACCCAGGGGTTCAATGACTTGCACATTTGCTATAAGTTCTGGGTCATTTGAGATCACTAAATCAAGAATAGCATTTTTTCTGGTAGGCTCCTCAACAACCTGTGCTAAAAAATTGTCATGCAATAAGTTTATAAACTTGTTCCCATTAACTGATCTAGCAGTACCGTTGCTCCAGTCAATATCTGGGTAATTAAAATCCCCCATTATCATTACTTTACCTATACTAGCAGCCTTTTCTATTAGGAGCTTTGTCTCTTCCTCCTCACTTACATTAGGGGGTCTATAGCATACTCCTACGATTAATTTGCTGGATTCTTAACAATTGGTGAAGAACTCCACCCATACGACTTCTGCCCCCTCATTTTCTAACATAACCTCCTCCTTTATATGAGCTTTTAAATCCTGCCTAACATACAGACATACCCCTCCTCCTTTTCTATTGCCTCTATCCCTCCGAAACAAAGTATAGCCACTGATATTTACTGCCCAGTCATGCGACTCATTCAGCCATGTTTCGGCCACCCCAATCACATCATATTTTCCTTCCAACACCAGCAGCTCCAGCTCTCCCATTTTACAAGTCAGACTTCTTGCATTTGTAAACATACATTTAATACTGGCACCATATTGAACATATGACATGTGGTCCTCCCTATCCTTAAAGGGCACCAATCATGACCAAAATCATTTACTAAGTAAATACACTATGTGAAAGTTCAAGAAATCCGATTTTTAAAACAGTTAGAATTGTTTGTATAATGTAAATGATCAGCTCACTATTCCTTCTGCAAGATCTCCCCTATCTCCACTGCAGTTCTAGCTGAGGCAGCCATCTTGGATTTCACTGGCTCCGCCTACCTATATCTTCCCAGCCAACTGCAGCTCTGAAATCTCGCACATTCTCAGTTCAAATTCCTTGCTTGCTTATCAACCCTTCTAAGCTATTTTCAAATCAGCCAAACCTGTGTGTTAGCTGCTGTACAGTAGTGCTGCCACCTGCTGGAAGTTAGCAGGTGGCAGCACTTCTAGTGGATACTTCTAGTGGAGGAGTTTACTAAAACAAGGCATTCTGGGTAGAATACTCAAAGCAGTGTTACAATCTGAGCATGCTCCTGAAATTTGCACATTAGAGTCTCTGTTAGAGTCTCAATATGGCCTCCCTCAGTGAAAGAACCCATTTGACAAAGTAAGGGATTTTTTTAAAACCTGCAGTTTTTCAAAAAACTATATATGTAGTTTGATTAAACGTGTTTAGCTTGTACTGGTCAGATTGTTAATATGTGTTTGATTTTGGCTGTGATAGGTGCCCTTTAACAGTATCCCCAGCCAAATCTCCTCCCCCATTATCTGACAATAGACTTACATTGGGTAAGGTTGTGGCACCAATATTTGAATTTCGCAAATTTAAGCACAATGATGTCATGGACTGCACTGAAAATAAAAGGATGAATGCATCAAATGCAAGAAGAAGATGGAAGTGAGCATCCTCGCCATCCCACTAGACCACCTGGTATCTTTACAGAAAGTTATTTTCCTCTAGTCTAAAAGGGTGGCCTGTAGTGCAGTAAGCACCTTTTTTGCAGAGAAAACAACCCCAACCTTGACAGTCTACCCTCATAATTTGAGTCTCATAAATTGAGTTGAGACTCTAACCAGTTGCGCTTAGTCTCTGCACTCTCTCAAGCTCATTTATATCACTCTTAAGAACTGGAGCCCAAAATTGCACAACATACTCCATAAAAAGACAAAACTATGTTTTTCATCCCTTTAATGCCCTCTTTTATGCAAGACAGTACTGGGGCTCATTTATCAACACTGGGCAAATTTGCCCATGGGCTGTTACCTATAGCAACCAATCAGTGATTAGCTTTATAAAGCCAGCTGCAAGAAAAACAATAAATGCAGCAATCTGATTGGTTGCCATAGGTAACAGCCCATGGGCAAATTTGCCTAGTGTTGATAAATGAGCCCCAGTAAGTTTATTATTTCTACTGTATATTATTTCTACCAAAGTGCATAACCTTGCATATATCAACAATGAACCTCATTTTCCTGTTTGCTGCCCAGTTTTCCACTTTAGTCAAATCACTCTGCAAAGTGGCAGCATGGAACTTATAGTTCTGCACGATTTAGTATAATCTGCAAAAATATAAACAGTACTTTCAGTGCCCACCTCCAGGTCATTAATAAACAAGTTGAAAAGCAAAGGACCTAGTACAGAGCCCTGCGGTACTCCACTGACAACACTGGTCCAATTTGAAAATGTTCCATCTACCACCATTCTTTGTAATCTATTTTAGCCTGTATGATAGCTTTTTTGCATGATTTATTGGCCTCCTTGTACCTGATAAACGTTACAGCTGTCCCAGCTAACTTGAATGCCTTTAAAGCACGTCTTTTCTTACTCACCTCAACACCAACCTTTCTATTGAACCACAAAGGTTTTGTTTTGCGGTGATGCCCATGGCAAAGTTTGCATGTCCAAAATTTAGTGTTTCATTTACTCCCTTATAGAGTTGCCTCTGCAACATAATATCCAAGAAGGCCATGGTATGATCACTATTCCCTAAATGCTCACCCACACAAATATTAGAGATGAGTTTATTCGTTATTACCAGGTCCAAAAAGAGAGTCATTCCTAATAAGTTCCTGAATGAGCTGAAATAAATAGTTGTCCGTCAGCATATTTACAAACCTGTTAGCTTTTTCTGACTTGGTAACCCCATCACCCCAGTCAATATCTGGATAATTGAAGTCACCCATAATAATAACTTGACCTAATAGTGAAGCCGCTTCTATTTGTGTAAGTAGCTGGGCTTCAATCTTGTCACTTATCCAAAGATACTTCATTATAAAGAACTTAAAAAGGAATATACTAGGAAGTCTTGAAGAAAGGGGCTTTCAGAGTACCCAAGTAATTTGTGTTTTTAAGAGCAGTTTTTATGGTGCTTTTTTAGGGGCACCTGGAGATAAGATATAGTCTTCGGATATAAAAAGTGAGGTAAAGATATAATTATGGGCACTTTTACAAAAGGTTTTTCTGTAAGTCTTAAACAGTACCCATACCATGTGCCTTCTGGGAATCAAGTGTGAATCTAGCCACACTAGCTAGCTAGATTTTTGAAGTAACTATTAAAGAACTTTTTTCACCCATCAGGGTGCATATTCAGCATATCTGATGTTATACCATATTTTGATGATGTTCTAATTATGGGGGCAACAGTTGCAGAGACTCCTTACAATATGCTTTACAAAGTTCAGTGGAACCGGACTCCAGAAAGTTAAACAGTATATTTTTTTATGATAAAGATCACTCATCAATGCTTACTATAGATGCATCTTCTTATGGTGTACTGTTGGACCATAGCATTAGCAGAAAGGAACTACTGTATGTACAGATTGACAAAGAATCATTAGATATTATAGTTGGTGTTCAAAAGTTTCGTAACTATCTCTATGGACCTACATTTGAAATACTTATGTATTTTAAGCCATAATTCAGTTTGCTATCAATAGACATTCTACTACTATGTTACCTTAAATGCTCAGATGGAGTGTCATAATGAGTGCCTATGATTATACTTTTATATTAATCATGAACTTTGATGCTTTTCATGCCTTTGTAGATTTTAGAAAGTTCAGTACAGTTTTTACTTGAATACTAATGTTGAAATCCCTCCCTGATTCAGCTCTGGAACTACTGAGAGCTTAGATGACTGCAATGGATCCAATTCTTCCTTGCTTTCTCAACTGAGTTTGGAGGGGGTGGCCAAGTGAAAAGTGGCCTGAAGTATTCAAGCCATCGACATGAGCTGCCTGCTCATGAAGTGAAGCAGGGTCATCATCCCTTGAAGAGTATTGCACAGTTATTATAGACAAGCGAAACACAGCACATCCAGGATTAGTGCACATGAAAGGATGTTTGGTGGCCTAGAATTGATATTGATGAAGATGAACATCTGTGTAACACTTGGCCAAATATTGTGCTTATTTATGGAGCATGCAATTATGTTGGAATTCTAATAGAAACAAGCACTATAGTGTCTCAGAAATTGTAATTGAACATCACCACTCAATCTTTGTAAGATAAAAATGCCTTTATTGCAGACTTCTGGGCATCATTTTGCTGTGATGCCCAGAAGTCTGCAATAAAGGTATTTTTATCTTACAAAGATTGAGTGGTGATGTTCCATTACAATTTCTTCAATATTGACCGGTGATAAGTGGCCACTGGGGAACCTGCACCACAACTTTAAAAGGAAAAAAAAGGTGTAAGAAGTCGTGCTGACTGCTCTTTGTTTTCCTGGCAAATTGGTCTTTTTAGTTTTTAGTTTAGGTCTTCAATTCGTACAATCGTACGATCGTTCCGAGAAAATCGTGGTCTCACGATGAGGATCTGATCTTTTAAAAATCTCAACATCTATGGCCAGCTTTACTAAAGTGAACAGTGACTGCAGAAATACAAATGCACCTGAGGATGTATCAGAGAGAGGTGGTTAGCAGTACTTAAAGGGGAAGGAAACCTAGTCGGTGCAAACCCCCCACCTGTTTGTTGCCCACCCTCCCTCCTCCCCCCTGGCCTACCCGTCCCGCTGGGCAAATGCCCCTAACTTGTTACTTACCCTTCTGCGCAGGTCCAGTCCAGGGAGTTCACAGACAACATCTTCCTCCACGCGATCTTCTTCCTGCTGTGAACGGCGTTGTTGCGCATGCGCAGTAGGATCATTTTGCGGGTACGGATCTACTGCGCATGCGCCAAAAGTCACGCACATGCGCAGTAGATCGTACCGGCGAAATGATCCTACTGCGCATGCGCCGTTCAAAGCAGGAAGAAGATCGCCTGGAAGAAGATGTCGTCTGTGAACTCCCTGGACTGGACCTGCGCAGAAGGGTAAGTAACAAGTTAGGGGCATTTGCCCAACGGGACGGGTAGGCCAGGGGGGAGGAGGGAGGGTGGGCAACAAACGGGTGGGGGGTTTCCGCCGACTAGGTTTCCTTCCCCTTTAAGAGGATAAACAACACTTGCTAGAAAGCAAGGCAAGTGTTAGGGTGTGCAGAGATCATGCAAGTTCCAGGTCAGTAGCTCAGAAGTCCTGCAAAGTCAGGTGGTTGGGACAGATATGGATAATCGGACCATCGACTTAATGTACTTGGTACCAGACAAACACCAATAACTAAAGAAATGACTTGTGATACATAATGGACAGATGCCAAGACACTGGACAGGAATTGCATGATAACGTTTGAAAACAAGCAGCAGAAGCTTTACTGAAACATGCAAATGCTAACCCATGAAGGAGAAACACACGCCAAGGAACTTTCTTAATCATAAAGCACTTCAGAGAGAGAATGTGGAAGAAGACAATGAAAGAGTGAAAGTAAGAAACAAGGGAAGGGAGAAAGTGAGTGGATGGGTTTAAAAATATACAAAACAGAAAGCAACTCTCTGTGCTAAGTGTTTAGGTGTCAAAAACTGTAGCAGATGATGTATGATGATGTAGTTTGTTCATGCATCTACATCGCACAGTGAATGTATTTTAATGGAAAAAAAGTTGGTCAGACACCATCAGATTTTATCTTATAGGATGAAGATGCAGCATGCATTCCCATCTGACAGTTGTGTAGCATCGGATAAAAACACTTCCATGTAGTTTACATATCAAATTTTTGTCAGTTCGATTATATTTTGACCAATGCAACTCCATCCGACTTGTGGGATGCATTTTTGTCGATCCGACACATCCTACAAAATATACTGTGGAGCGTAGCCCATAAAATAATAATAAGAATTTGTGGGATTACCGAGACACTGGGCAAAGGGGGCAAAATCTGCACATATGCATCAGTACTAGTGTATAAAGGAGATTTGCAGGGCAACTGCAGATTTGTATTTGTGTTGGAAGGTGGGATTTATACAGTACATAAAGTCTTGAAGACATGCCCATTTACAAACAGAAATATATGCACATAATTAAGCAGAAACATACCATAGCATGCAACAATGGGCAGGTTACAGATACATACTACAAGACAAACAAAAATGATTTATGCAGTACATTTACAAGTATTCTAGGAGGTCTGCTTTGTGCAAAGTATGTGATAAACCTACATTGTAGCTGCAGAAAGAATGGCATGAATGTAATTGTAAAACCAAGGGTACACGCCCAGTTCATCTACATGGATAGTGTGATTGTTGCCTGTGCTACTTAGCAACAAGCATGGTGGCAGTTGATCTTCCAGGTGCACATTTTTTTGGGGGGATGTTGGTATCTGAAGTGCATGTGCTGGAATACCTGGGGGTAGCCAAAATGCATATGAGGGGACTGCATTACACTGTGTACTAGTCTATGTATACAAATGTAGGATTATTAAGATGGGGAACATGCATTCCTGTACAAAAAATATGGGCAAACACAAACATTTCACATGGTGACATGCCGTAGACTTACATTTTTGGATTTTGGGTTGAAAGCTTTGTAAATGAAAACAATACTCTCTGCTAACTCACCATTCAGACTGCCTGGTTGGCATCTAAAGCCTGAGTACTAAAGAAGTATAAATATGGCACTAATTGGTGGCAGTGAAATAGAGAACTGAGAACACAGCTTGTGGCATGCATAACTTTAGCTCTTATCCTAGCTGAACTTTGCATGCATCCCAAGTATAAGCGCTGTCTTTAGTTCTCCATTCCACTGCCGCCAGCTAGTGCCATATTTCACCACTGGCATCACAGCTTAATCCAGAAAGAAAGGAAAATTGTGGCTCAATCCCACACGTAAAGATATGAAGTTACAAAAAATGTAGCTCACCTAGCAAGTTGGACCTGGGTGTACAAACCCCAGGTCTACCACGTTCGGTTGCAGCCATAACATATAAGTATCGCAGTAATATCAACGAAGAATGAAGGGGAGCCAGACGGTGCCTATGACTAAGTATCACCAGATACAAAATGCGTTAGGACCTTAATTATTATAGCTTTATTGGAATAAAGTAAATTTTTATCGGCAGCATCTGGCTCCTGGAGTGCGTGTTCCTTTTCATTCTTCGGTTATCCAGAAAGGCTTTAGTTCCTGGCAATGAATGCTTTCTGAATGTGCCTGGTACATACAAGGATGTGTTGGCTTTACCAGATATTGAGGCTAAATTTGGGGTGGGGTGCTAAAAGTTGATAACAAGCATTATGGTGGCTTTCTTTTCGCATTAAAATCTTCCTCTAAACAGATAGAAACATCCAAACTAATTAATATACTACATACACACACACATTTACTTAAACCAGTAAAAATACAATCATGGATGCACACAAAGAGACAAACCTAATGGAGACATCCACATAATTAGTTGACTTTATATATAGAAACTCAGTCATACAGGGACACACACAAATAGAGACCCAAGTCCAGACATATTGAAATAAAGTCTTGAAGACATGCCCATTTAGAAACAGAAATATATGCACATAATTAAGTAGAAACATACCATAGCATGCAACAATGGGCAGGTTACAGATACATACTACAAGCAAATTAAAAATTAACAAATGAATAGGTACTTCACATACAATTTGTCTCCATGACCCTTGCGTTTTCCTACATCTGTGACGTGTTGACTGACCTAAGAAATATTCCCTGCATTTACACCACGCATTTTACTAAGCAACCTTGAAAGACAGTGACAGAAAGATACCAGAATACTCCATGCATTCGACTAATTATACTTATTCATTCGTTGGAATAAAGTGGTACATACGTAAAAAACATTACAACCTCAAGGTTTTTCAGTAGCGTGTTTCAGATTCCTTTGCTTGAGTACATATCTCAAACAGAGGTGAACTGTCCGGATGTTCACATGTTCTCCTATTTTTCAGAGATAATCATGTAAAGAGAATTTCTGAGAAAAGATAGACATGGTACATCAATCATCAATAGGCCAACTTTGTGACTATCCACCTGAAACATACTTCAGGTAAAAAGGCAGAGTACAGTGCTGTTGAGGCATCTATATATATGGACTAATTGCATCCTAATTCTTAGTTTTATTTTCATTCATTTATTTCTGATATCCTTTAAACATTATTATGTACATACCGTCAGAAGATGAGTAACTCCAGTAGTGTTCAAGCACGTAAATAATTTCATTATCTACTTTTCCTGTATGCCAAGGACAGAACTGTTCAGGTCTTAGTTGACCAAGGGCAGAAGTTAGTGTTTATTGTATATGCAGCTTAAGAAGTAAGCAGAGTAAATGCAGAGACGATTGATAGTGGTTATACGGTATTAGAATGACGGAGTGGGTGTTAGAAGAGAGAAGGTAAATCCATTCAAGGATGACCTGAAGAGGTACATTGAAAAAAAAAAGTATCTGTGTTTGCTGATAAAACACAATTTTTCAGAACAATTGATTCGATTCAAGATGTCACATCATTGCCGGGGGATTTTACCAACTGCCATTCTAGGCAGCTAAGTGGCAAATGAGATTTGGTTATGCTCTTAGGATTTAAAAGAACAGTGACACCAAAAAATGTAAGTGTTTTAAAGTAATGAAAATATCATGTACTGTTTCCCTGCACTGGTAAAACTGATGTGTTTGCTTCAGTAACACTACTATAGTTCATATAAACAAGCTTCTGTGTAGCAATGGCGGAAATTGAAAAACGGCTATATGGCACAGGTTAAATAGTGGATAACAGATAACACGATTATGTTCTACAGAGCTTATCTGCTGTGTAACCTGAGCTTTTTCTCCTTTGAATGGCTGCCCCCATTGCTACACTGCAGCTTATTTATATAAACAATAGTAGTGTTTCTTAAGCAAACACACCAGTTTTACCAGTGCAGGGCAACACTGCATTATATTTTCATTACTTTATAACACTTTTATTTTTTGACGTTACTGTTCTTTTAAAAATATGTAATTTCCTTATACTCTAAAAGGGATTAAAATGGGGAAGGACATGTGACTACTCACGTTTTTAAAGGAAATTCTGGTATAAGCTTGGTATAATGATTACCCCCTTGGCAATTATGGGAGGGTTTTTGGGGTAAATTTATCAAAGAGTGAAGTTCCGCCACTAGAGTGAAATTCCACAGCTCTCAATTCATTTCTGTGGGATTTTGAAAGGCGTATTTATCAATGGGTGAAGTGAAAGTTCACCCTTTGATAAATACGCCTATAAAAATCCCATAGAAATGATTGGAGAGTGGCGGAATTTCACTCTAGTGGCGGAACTTCACTATTAACTTCACTCTTTGATAAATATACCCCTTTAAGTGAACCTTGAAAATCATTTAGCAGACTGCTATCTGCACATTAAGGATATCTGGCAGGATATTAATGATATCAGTTAAAATTATCTGACCCAGATATATATTACAAGCTTCCAGTGTCTTATTTACATCTAAGTGAATTTAGGTGGATCTAGCAGCTTTAGATATTTTGCCTCTGTAAGTACAATGCAAGATAAGGATAGGTATTAAACTGTCAATTTAGAAGGGCGGTGCCTATTTAATATGCCATATAATTTTTTTGTCCACAATTGAAGAAGCAGTTGTAGCAAGGCAAGAATGTGCCACCTTGTGGCAACATTTTAGTCTTGTTTCTGTGAAATCTTCAGTATGGATGTTTTCTATTCATTCTTGTGAAGAGAAGCTCCAGTCTGTCTGCCAGCAGAGCTTTTTCTGTTCACCATACCTGTGCCATTCTGTCAGACTCTGCTCCCTTTTTATGCTTTAAGTCTATACAGAGATTATCGTAGTACTCGTATGGGATCTGTTCTGGAGCTGAATTCCCATATCCAGAGGTCTTATGACCTCTTGTAGAGTTAATTTTCAGCAAATATAATTATTTGCCTTTCTCTGTAATAATAAAACAGTACCTTGTACTTGAACCTAACTAAACTGTATACATGAATACTACAGTATATGCAAAAAAATCTGAATTATTACTATGTATATAGTGCAGAGATTTACAGTGTAAGGGGATACAAATACAAGATGTAACTTACAATCTTACAGAAAGATGTTGCTTACAATCTTAAAGGGCACCTATCACAGCCAAAATCAAACACATATTAACAATCTGACCAGTAAAAGCTAAACACGTTTAATCAAACTACATATATAGTTTTTTGAAAAAACTGCAGGTTTTAAAAAAATCCCTTACTTTGTCAAATGGGTTCTTTCACTGAGGGAGGCCATATTGAGACTCTAACAGAGACTCTAATATGCAAATTTCAGGAGCATGCTCAGATTGTAACACTGCTTTGTGTATTCTACCCAGAATGCCTTGTTTTAGTAAACTCCTCCACTAGAAGTATCCACTAGAAGTGCTGCCACCTGCTAACTTCCAGCAGGTGGCAGCACTACTGTACAGCAGCTAACACACAGGTTTGGCTGATTTGAAAATAGCTTAGAAGGGTTGATAAGCAAGCAAGGAATTTGAACTGAGCATGTGCGAGATTTCAGAGCTACAGTTGGCTGGGAAGATATAGGTAGGAGGAGCCAGTGAAATCCAAGATGGCTGCCTCAGCTAGAACTGCAGTGGAGATAGGGGAGATCTTGCAGAAGGAATAGTGAGCTGATCATTTACATTATACAAACAATTCTAACTGTTTTAAAAATCGGATTTCTTGAACTTTCACATAGTGTATTTACTTAGTAAATGATTTTGGTCATGATTGGTGCCCTTTAAATGAAGACATACAGTGAGGGTGACCAACGTGGCTGTAGAGATCCTGTTAGATAAAATAGTAGTGGTGGGTAAATAGGCCCAGACTGGCGATGTGTGAGTTCTGGCAAATGCCAGAGGGGCTGCTATCATTGAGTTTAATGAAACTCAGGGATTATGCTCCACAGGGCAAAGATAAGATTTAGAACAGTTTACAGAGTCAGTGACCACCCAAGCTGCTTCGGGAAGACACGAGAATGTGAAAATAAACTTTATACTTCATTTACAACTCTCTCTCTCTCTCAACTGAGCCTTTGCAGTAGGTGGCGGGAGGGTCAGATGCTGCTGAACTGCTGCTAAATCTCAGCAATCTTTATAAAAAGATTCTGTGGTTCTTTCCAAATTAACAATTCACTGAACAAAAGAAAGACACATCTCATTATAATTAATACTTCTGGATTAGTAGATGCAACCAAACTTTGGGTGAGTTCTCTGGGTTATACTATACACACCACAGGCATTTGCTACCAATATCCCAGGCTGCCTCAAAGGTGCTCCAAGGGCTTACACCCAGGTTTTCATAAGTCATACTTACTTGTCTCTGAACTTGTTGAGTGCCACCTGGGGAACACTAGATCTCAGTAGAGCACAAAATGCTCTTTCTGGATTACCTGCCTAACACACACCACCTAGTAGTATGCTTTGATATGAGCTACTACCAATTGTTTACACTTTGTTCACAGGGTTCCTTTCCGAGACTTCATTATGGGTTAACGCTCTTAGGGCACTAAGCTTTTACTGGGCCTTACGCTTCAGGCTCCCCAGCACATTTACTCCAAGCACTGATGGAAAAAATTAGATCTGAATGCTCCTTCTTCTTATCTAATGCAAGGAAAGAAAATCTCACACTACCCTGGGCCTATAGGAACACATCCCTCCCCCAGGACATAGTTTACAGCCACAGTACTTCCTAGTTATTGGGTCCCATATATTAAGTTCCCTTCCCTGTGTATCAATAAAGGATCAGTGGTCTGAAAAGCTCAGGACTGCAACTTCCTTCTTCTAATACAGTCTGCTATCACCTTAAGTGCTGCACATTCTGCACATTCTGCACTGCTATTCCACTTGAGCCCGTCTCGGCAGCACTTTTTCTAGATGTAGCTGCACAGTTTCCCTTCTATATTTAGGGGATAGTTTAGCTTAACTGTTTGCATTTATGGTTTCCAGCTGAATAAAGGACAATTTTTCAGTTTTTACATATCAACTAGTGATGGGCGAATTTGGGGCATTTCGCTTAGCTGAAAAATTCGTGAATTTCCCGTGAAATTCACGAACCAGCAGAAAAAATTTGCGAAACGGTGCTGGTGTCTCATTTTTGATGCCAGCACAAATTCGTGTCGGTGTAAAAAGAAACTGACACCGGAGTCCATTTTCGCTGTGGTTTTGCGAATTTCGCAAATTCGTCACAAATCTCTAATATTAACACATTTTGCCACTAGAGAGCATCACAAACACAATAACATAAATTATTTTATATGCGTTTGATACACATTTTGGATGTTTTAGCTTTTACATGCAATAAAAGGCCTCAATTCAGTGTAAATATTTTTGAACTTCGAAAACTAACTATTTCTTTCAACCCAATTAATTATCAGAATAATGAAAGAGGAAAAAAAATAATTTTCTTTGTCATAAGCATAAGGAATTAAAATAGAACCTGGGTAACATCCTTTTCTGAAATATTTGTTTTTTTATATGTATTGTACAGTAACATATAAACAGATTAAATTCTACACCAACTCTCTGTATCTCAAATACTGTCCCTCTGAGATATAACCATGTCCAGTACTTTAGTCTGCAAACACCCTTTATTGGTGTATTTTCACTCACGACATGTTTCGGGAACCAGTCCCTTTTTCAAGATTCTGATCGTGAGACCACGATCTTCTCAGAAAGATCGTACGATCATACGAATTTACCATCAACTAAAAAGACCAATTTGCCAGGAAAACAAAGGGGAGCTGCCTGCTTGGCCCTGCAAACATAGTGTCACGATCACCGCCCGGAGCAGGTCCTGGAGCTCCGGGCGGCGCGTCCTCCCCTGCTGGCGTCGCTCCCAAAATGGCAGCGCCCATGGCCGCCACGTGGGTAGCGGCGCCGGCGCGATGACGTCAGCGCGCCGACGTCGGCGCAAGGACGTCAATGACGTCACAATGGCGCCAAATTCAAAATAAAAACGCCATCTAGACGCCAGAATGGCGCCCAAGTATAGGAATACTTTCCCTAAGTGTATCCTGGGTTTCCTGTGAGCTTATTTGCTAAATCTTGTTCCTGATTGATATCCTGACCCTTTGCCTGGACTTTGGACTTTGCTGATTTCTGGCTGCCTGTGAACTCTTGCCTGGATCCCCACTACTCTTCTGATTAACCCTTTGGACACCGCGACCTTGCTCCCTCAAGAGGGCTTCCTCCTCGATCCTGACTACCTCCCTGGAGGGACCTCCTGGCTCCCTGACATTATACTTGGGTCATGGATCCTACTGAGGAAGCTACGCCTGATGTCGGACGAGCGCTCCGCGGACTGGTGGGCAAACCGCTTGAGTGGGCAACATCTCTTTGGGAGAAGAATTCTCCACTGACTTTTGATGCCAAGGCTTTTCTTCAAGCATTTCGTACTGTGTTTGATGCCCCAGGTTGGGTCACAAATGCCCCTTCTCGTCTTCTGCAACTCCGACTTTAGAACTTTGATGGCTGAGACTTCCTGGAATGACGATGCCTATAAGGCCATATTCTATCAAGGTCTGTCTATTCGCATTAAAGATGATCTTGTCTCCAGGGAGTTCGCTGATCTGCTGGAAGATCTGATTGCACTATCCATTAAGGTGAACACTCGTCTCAGAGAGCATCAAGTAGAGAGGGAGCGTTGTAAACGATTTCAACCTGATGTATTCTGTAAGAAATCCGCAGAATTCCTTCCTCCACATCGACCATACGATTGTCCTGTCAATCTCCTGCCAGGAACCATGCCCCCTAGGGGTCGCACCTATCCTCTTTCTCCGGCTGAGACTTCCGCTATGAAGTACTATATTCAGGAAAATCTCCAGCGGGGGTTTATCCGCCCCTCTACTTCTCCTGCCGGGGCAGGTTTCTTCTTCGTGGAAAAGAAGGATGGAGGCCTACGTCCTTGCATTGACTACCGGGGCCTTAATAAGATCACTGTTAAAAACCGGTACCCCTTGCCTTTGATTGCTGAACTCTTTGACCAATTGAAAGGGGCTAAGGTTTTCACTAAATTAGATCTCCGTGGGGCGTACAACCTCATCCGCATCCGTGAAGGGGACGAATGGAAGACGGCATTCAACACTCGGGATGGGCACTATGAATATCTCGTGATGCCCTTTGGCCTCTGTAATGCCCCCGCTGTCTTTCAGGAGCTCGTGAATGACATTTTCCGGGATCTCTTGGGAAAGTCTGTGGTCGTGTACCTGGATGACATCCTAATCTTCTCGAAAGACCTTGAATCTCATCACTCCCAGGTGAAAGAAGTGCTCTCTCGTTTGAGGAAGAACTCTCTCTTCGCCAAGTTGGAGAAGTGTGTCTTTGAGGTGTCTAAGATTCCTTTCTTGGGTTATATCATCTCCCCAGAAGGTTTCGAGATGGATCCCGTTAAGGTGTCAGCAATCCAAGAGTGGCCCCTTCCCTTAAGCACCAAGGCTATTCAAAGGTTCATCGGATTTGCCAACTACTACCGGCAATTCATCAGGGGGTTTTCTTCCCGTATTGCACCTATCCTTACTCTCATCCGAAAAGGGGGTAATCCCAGGTCCTGGCCTCCAGTTGCTATAGAAGCTTTTCAGTCCCTAAAAGACGCATTTTCTTCTGCCCCAGTCCTCCGTCATCCGGATCCTAAGTTACCCTTTTGCATTGAGGTGGATGCATCTGAAGTAGGTGCTGGGGCTATTCTATCCCAGAGACATTCTGCCGATGGGAAATTGCACCCCTGTGCCTTTTTCTCCAGAAAGTTTTCCCCTGCAGAACAGAATTACGATGTAGGGAATCAAGAACTTCTGGCAGTCAAACTTGCTCTCGAAGAGTGGCGTCACCTCCTAGAGGGTTCTTGAATCCCGGTCACGATTTACACTGATCATAAGAACTTGGAGTTCATACATTCTCTCAAGAGACTGAATCCTCGTCAGGCCAGATGGGCCCTGTTCTTCTCCCGCTTCAACTTTGTCTTGACTTTTCGCCCTGGCTCCAAGAATCGGAAAGCCGATGCTCTGTCTCGAAGTTTCACTCCGGTGGATCATACTCCTGAAAGACAAGAGCCTATTATTCCTCCTGTCAAGATCATCGCTTCCTTGTACCCTCAATTCGCTGATCAAATTCTGGCCGGTGAATCTTCTGCTCCTCCTGATACCCCCATTGGGATGGCGTTTGTTCCCTCCGAGTTACGTCTGCCCATTCTTCAACAGACCCATTGTTCCAAGCAAGCAGGACATCCTGGTCCTGAAAAGACTCTTGAACTCCTTCGACGTTTAGTCTGGTGGCCGACTATCCGAAAAGATGTCAAAGACTTTGTTGCTGCTTGTACCGTTTGTGCTACATCCAAACCTAGCCATTCTCGCCCCAGTGGGTTATTACAACCATTGCCTATCTCATCTCGGCCATGGACTCATTTAGCAATGGACTTTATTGTTGAACTTCCCCCCTCTGGTGGTAACACTGTGATCTGGGTAGTGATTGACCGCTTTAGTAAAATGTCTCATTTCATTCCCCTGCGGAAGCTTCCCTCTGCTGTGGAGTTGTCTCAGCTCTTCATCCAGTATATTTTCCGTCTGCATGGTTTTCCTGTGGAAGTGGTCTCTGACAGAGGTTCTCAGTTTGCTGCTAAGTTTTGGCGTTCCCTGTGCAAAGATCTGGGTATTACTCTCCAGTTCTCCTCCGCTTATCATCCCCAGACTAATGGAGCAGCTGAACGAGTAAACCAAGCTTTGGAACAGTTCTTGAGGAATCACGTCTCCCTTTGTCAAGATGACTGGTCTGATCTCCTCCCATGGGCGGAATTTGCTCATAATAATGCATGCCACACTTCCATTGGGAGGTCTCCATTCATGTCGGTGTATGGTCAGCATCCTCAAGCCTTCCCCCACGACTTTGTGTTGTCTGACGTCCCGGCTGCTGATGACCATGCAGCCCACATGTCGGCTATTTGGGCTGCAACCAAGTCGAACTTAGAGAAGAGCGCTCTGGTTCACAAGACATTTGCAGATCGTAGACGTAGACCCTCTCCTCCCTACAAGGTTGGTGATAAAGTCTGGTTGTCTTCCAGGAACATTCGGTTGAAGGTGCCATCTCCTAAGTTGGGTCCGAAGTTTGTGGGTCCATTCTCCATCTCGGAGGTGATCAATCCTGTGGCTTTCAGACTTCAGCTTCCCCCTGAGATGCGAATTCCCAACGTGTTTCATGTCTCTTTGCTGAAACCCGCTACCTCCAACCGCTTTTCTGTGAATCAGTCTCCCCCTCCTACTATTTCTGTGGATGGTCAACAAGAATATGAGGTGGAGAAGATCCTTGACTCCAGAATCTCCAGGGGCTCTCTTCAGTACCTCATCAAGTGGAAGGGCTTTGGCCCTGAAGAATGCTCCTGGGAAGGACACTCTGATGTGCATGCTCCTCGTCTTGTGAGGGATTTCCACTCTAAATTTCCCTAGAAGCCAAGTCCTGGTGGTCCAGAGGCCCCCCGTGAGGGGGGGGGTACTGTCACGATCGCCGCCCGGAGCAGGTCCTGGAGCTCCGGGCGGCGCGTCCTCCCCTGCCGGCGTCGCTCCCAAAATGGCGGCGCCCATGGCCGCCACGTGGGTAGCGGCGCCGGCGCAATGACATCAGCGCACCGACGTCAGCGCAAAGACGTCAATGACGTCACAATGGCGCCAAATTCAAAATAAAAACGCCATCTAGACGCCACAATGGCGCCCAAGTATAGGAATACTTTCCCTAAGTGTATCCTGGGTTTCCTGTGAGCTTATTTGCTAAATCTTGTTCCTGATTGATATCCTGACCCTTTGCCTGGACTTTGGACTTTGCTGATTTCTGCCTGCCTGTTAACTCTTGCCTGGATCCTGACTACTCTTCTGATTAACCCTTTGGACACCGCGACCTTGCTCCCTCAAGAGGGCTTCCTCCTCGATCCTGACTACCTCCCTGGAGGGACCTCCCGGCTCCCTGACACATAGATAGATTGCACTGGGACCGACAAAGATTTTTTGACCTGGCCGATCAATTTCCTGACAGATGTCGGCCAAAAAATCGTAAGATGTACGATCATTCGAATCCCACTAACCGCACAATAATTTTGAAGGATTGGTCGGGCTTCCCTAAAATCGGTCGTTCGGCAAGAAGAATCGTCGCATCTATGGGGAGCTTTAACCTTGACCATGAGGCACCAATGTCCCTTCAAAGTTTGCATTGTAAGTGGATGGTGATCAAAAAGGATACAAGAGGAAAGGTAATAAATAGTTATACAGACAAGGAGACAAATGTCAGGGTAATGGATTGGCATATGGGGCACAATTCTTGTTGGAGAAAGTGAATATAATTACAAAAGAACAGCATTTTTTCAACTTGTTGCAGAGTAACTATGACCTTTTCATATTTGATAAATATATCAAACGAAAAATCAATCGTCATCATGAGACCACGATTATCTCGGAACGATCGTACGATCATATGAATTTTCCATCATCTAAAAAGACCAATTTGGCAGGAAAACAAAGGGGAGCTGCCTGCTTGGCCCTGCAAACATAGATAGATTGCACTGGGACCGACAAAGATTTTTTAACCTGGCCGATCAATTTCCTGACAGATGTCGGCCGAAAAATCGTAAGATGTTCGAATCCCACTAACCGCACGATAATTTTGAAGGCTTTGTCGACTTCGCTAAAATCGGTCGTTCGGTAATCGAAATCTTTGCGTCTATGGGAACCTTTAGAAAGGTGCAATAAACTATTAAAGGGATACTGTCGCAGAAAAACATGTTTTCTTCAAAATATCCGTTAATAGTGCTGCTACAGTAGAATTCTGCACCAAAATCAATTTCTTAAAAGAGGAAACTGATTTTTTAATATTTATTTTTGAAATTGGGCATGAGCTAGACATGATGTCCGTTTCCCAGGTGCCCTCAGTCATGTGACTTGTGCTAAGATAAACTTCAGTCATCTTCACTGCTACACTGCCAGTTGGAGTGATATCAACCCTCCCCAGCAGTCCATCAGCAGCGTATCAATAGAACAATGGGCAAATAACCATATAGCAGCCACCTCTGCTGAAGGATTCAGTTGCCTGAACCAATAGTGCCTCAATGGGCTAATAGCTAATAGCACTGCTGCTACTGTCCTGAATTTTAGAAAGAGAGTGAACAGGCAAAACTGCCTATGCTGCTTCCCCAGTAATTTAGGGTGGCTTCAGGTACTTCTCTGCGAGCTAAACTGCACCATTAGCCTCATAAGCTTGTGCAGTAAAGGAGATATACTGTAGATATATACACACAGTATGCACGTGTAAATAATGTTACACTTCTATAAACAATAACTCCAGATCCTAAATACATTATACAGTGAGGGGGAAAGTAGTGGCACCAAGAAATACATTAAATACAGTGGAAAGCAGTGGCAACTTTAGTCCCATATGCAGTAAATACATTGAGAGCCAGTGGGAACTGTAGGCCCAATACATTAAATACAATGTCAATGATTTCTGACACCCAAGAACTGGGCTGGGAAATATTTTGAGCATTGTAAAGATCAATATGAAGTCAGAAATTATTTACATTGCTAAAAGTGCTCCTACCATATGGTGGACATGAGAATAGCACCCAAGCAGGAGAAACCCTGCTTTGCTATTAATCCAATTAATTAGTCCAATGGGAAGAGGAGAAATAACAGCTGCCTCAAAGCAGCTCTATTGTGCAGCGCTGGCTCCGTCTCAGAGCTCAGAATCAGGCACAATGCACTGAGATGGCTGCCTCCACATCAATATTACAGCTAAAAAAATACATTTGTTGCTTCAAGAATAACATTTTAAATGGTAGAGTGAATTATTTGCAATCTAAACAGAGCAATGTAGAAATAAAAAGTAAACCATAAAAATCATGACAGAATCCCTTTAAGTATTTATCTGGCCGAAGGCTGTTCTGCTTGCACAGAGAGAGAGATCAGCTACACAGTATCCTGTAGTTTCCATGTGTTAATGAGTTTATGAGGCATCCTAGCAAATCCAAGGATTTAACCCTGGAATACTTGCCTTAAAGGGCACCAATCATGACCAAAATCATTTACTAAGTAAATACACTATGTGAAAGTTCAAGAAATCCGATTTTTAAAACAGTTAGAATTGTTTGTATAATGTAAATGATCAGCTCACTATTCCTTCTGCAAGATCTCCCCTATCTCCACTGCAGTTCTAGCTGAGGCAGCCATCTTGGATTTCACTGGCTCCTCCTACCTATATCTTCCCAGCCAACTGTAGCTCTGAAATCTCGCACATGCTCAGTTCAAATTCCTTGCTTGCTTATCAACCCTTGTAAGCTATTTTTAAATCAGCCAAACCTGTGTGTTAGCTGCTGTACAGTAGTGCTGCCACCTGCTGGAAGTTAGCAGATGGCAGCACTTCTAGTGGAGGAGTTTACTAAAACAAGGCATTCTGGGTAGAATACTCAAAGCAGTGTTACAATCTGAGCATGCTCCTGAAATTTGCACATTAGAGTCTCTGTTAGAGTCTCAATATGGCCTCCCTCAGTGAAAGAACCCATTTGACAAAGTAAGGGATTTTTTTAAAACCTGCAGTTTTTTCAAAAAACTATATATGTAGTTTGATTAAACGTGTTTAGCTTGTACTGGTCAGATTGTTAATATGTGTTTGATTTTGGCTGTGATAGGTGCCCTTTAAATGTATTCTCACACAAACTGTATGTGGTGTCTCTGTACTCATAAGATTTTCACTTTGTTGCACAATGTACAGTAGTCGGATTTGGATTAAGGTATGGGTACTGTTCTTCAATATCTTCTGGTGCCTTCCCTCACAGCTGAGGTTATGTGCATTCATAAAGTTTATTAATACATTGCTGAGCACAAAAGCCCTAGCTGAGTCCCCATAGAAAAGGAAAATTGGCATGTTCTTAGATTTAAGTTCATCTAAAGGTACGTCAAGTTGCATTCTACCTGTGTTCAGTGGTTCCCACCAGCACAGTGAGTATATCTACCTTGCAAACAAGGCTATGCTATTTTACAGTTAGGTCCATAAATATTTGGGCAGAGACAACTTTTTTTCTAATTTTGGTTCTGTTCATTACCACAATGAATTTTAAATGAAACAACTCATTTCAGGGGCTCAAAAGTAATTTGACAATTGACTCAAAGGCTATTTCATGGGCAGGTGTGGGCAATTCCTTTGTTATGTCTCTCAATGATCTATCAAAGGAGCTCTCCATGCAAGTGAAACAAGCCATCCTTAAGATGCAAAAACAGAAAAAAAACATCTGAGAAATTGCTACAATATTATGGGTGTCAAAATCTACAGTTTGGTACTTCCTAAGAAAGAAAGAAATCAGTGGTGAACTCAGCAACGCAAAAAGACCTGGACATCCACGGAAGACAACAATGGTGGAGGATCTCAGAATCATTTCCATGTGAAGAGAAACCCCTTCACAACAGCCAAACAAGTGGCCAACACTCTCCAGGAGGTAGGTGTATCGATATCCAAGTCTACCATAAAGAGAAGACTGCAAGAAAGTAAATACAGAGGGTGCACTGCAAGGTCAAGCCACTCATAAGCATCAAAAATAGAAAGGCTAGATTGGACTTTGCTAAAAAAACATCTAAAAAAGCCGGCACAGTTCTGGAAACATTCTTTGGACAGATGAAACCAAGATCAACCTCTACCAGAATGATGGCAAGAAAAAAGTATGGAGAAGGCGTGGAACAGCTGATGATCCAAAGCATAGCACATGATGTATAAAACATTTGGGAGGCAGTGTGATGGCTTGGGCGTGCATGGCTGCCAGTGGCACTGGGACACTAGTGTTTATCCATCATGTGACACAGGACAGAAGCACAAGAATGAATTCTGAGCTGTTCAGAGACACTGTCTGCTCAAATCCAGCTAAATGCAGTCACATTGATTGGGAGGCGTTTCATAATGACCCAAAACATACAGCCAAAGCAACCCAGGAGTTTATTAAAGCAAAGAAGTGGAATATTCTTGAATGGCCAAGTCAGTCACCTGAACTGAACCCAATTGAGCTGCAAACTAAACTTCAGACAGACTAAACTTCAGACAGAAAGGCCCACAAACAAACAGCAACTGAAAGCCGCTGCAGTAAAGGTCTGGCAGAGCATTATAAAGGAGGAAACCCAGAATCTGCTGATGTCCATGAGTTCAAGACTTCAGGCTGTCATTGCCAGTAAAGAGTTTTCAACCAAGTATTAGAAATTAACATTTTATTTTCAGTTTTTTTATTTGTCCAATTACTTTTGAGCCCCTGAAATGAAGTGATTGTGTTAAAAAAAGGCTTTAGTTCCTAACATATTTATGCAATCTTTTTGTTCAACCCAATGAATTAAAGCTGAAAGTCTGCAGTTCAACTGCATCTGAGTTGTTTAATTTAAAGTTCATTATGGTAATGTACAAAACCAAAATTAGAAAAAAATTTGTCTCTGCCCAAATATTTATGGACCTACTGTATGTGACAATGGGACTATGCCACAATGGGACAATGGGACTATGCCACAATGGACAATGGGACTATGCCACAATTGGACTATGGGACAATCGGACTATGCCACAATGGGACTAAGGGACAATGGGACTATAGGACAATGGAACTATGGGACAATGGAACTATGTGATTGTGGGACTATGGAACAATGGGACTATGCGACAATACCACAATGGGACTATGTGACAATGGGACAATGGAACTATGGGACAATGGAACTATGGGACAATGGGACTATGCGACAATGGGACTATGCGACAATGGGACTATGCGACAATGCCACAATCGGTCTATGTGACAATGGAACAATAGGACAATGGGAGTATGCGACAATGGGACTATGTGACAATGGCACTAGGGTGCAATGGGACTATGGGACAATGAGACTATGCGACAATGGGACTATGGAACAATGGGACTAGGGACAATGGGACTACGGGATTATGGGACTATGGGACTATGGACAATGGGACTATGCCACTATGGGACTATGCGACAATGGCACTAGGGTGCAATGGGACTATGGGACAATGAGACTATGCGACAATGGGACTATGGAACAATGGGACTAGGGACAATGGGACAACGGGATTATGGGACAATGGGACTATGGACAAAGGGACTATGCCACTATGGGACAATGCCACAATGGGACTATGGGACAATGGCACTATGTGACAATGGGACTATGCGACAATGGGACTAGGGGACAATGGGACAATGCCACAATGGGACTAGGGGACAATGGGACTATGCCACAATGGGACTATGGCATAATGGGACTATGCCACAATGGGACTATGGGACAATGGAACTATGGGACTATGTGACTGTGGGACTATGTGACTGTGTGACAATGGGAATATGCAACAATACCACAATGGGACTATGTGACAATGGAACTATGGGACAATGGGACTATGTGACAATGGGACTATGGTACAATGGAACTATGGGACTAGGGAACAATGGGACTATGTGACTGTGGGACTATGGGACAATTGGACAATGTGACAATACCACAATGGGACAATGGTACTATGCGACAATGGGCCTATGGAACAATGGGACTATGTGACAATGGGACTATGGGACAATTGAACTATGGATAATGGGACTATGTGACTGTGGGACTATGTAACTGTGTGACAATGGGACTATGGTACAATACAACAATGGGACTATGTGACTATGGGGCTATGGGACAATGGGACTATGGAACTATGGGACAATGGGACTAGGGGACAAAGAGACTATGGAACAATGCCACAATGGGACTAGGGGAAAATGGGACTATGCGACTAGGGGACTAGGGGACAATGGGACTATGCCACAATGGGACTATGTGACAATGGGACAATGCCACAATGGGACTATGTGACAATGGGACTATGTGACAATGGGACTATGCCACAATGGGACTATGCCACAATGGGACTATGTGATAATGGGACTATGTCACTATGGGACTATGCCACAATGGGACTATGTGACAATGCCACAATGGGACTAGGGGAAATGGGACTAGGGGACAATGGGACTATGTGACAATGGGACTATGTGACAATGGGACTATGTGATAATGGGACTATGTCACTATGGGACTATGTGACAATGGGACTATGCCACAATGGGACTATGTGACAATGGGACTATGTGACAATGGGACTATGCCACAATGGGACTATGCCACAATTGAACTATGCCTCAATCGACTAGCTGGAGAGAGTGCAGAGACATGCAACTAAATTGGTTAGAGGGATGGAAGACTTAAATTATGAGGGGAGACTGTCAAGGTAGGGGTTGTTTTCTCTGGAAAAAAAGGTGCTTGCGAGGGGACATGATTACACTTTACAAGTACACTTTACACTTTACAAGTACATTAGAGGACATTATAGACAAATTTTTTACCCATAAAGTGGATCACCGTAACAGAGGCCACCCCTTTAGACTAGAAGACAAGAACTTTCATTTGAAGCAATGTAGGGGGTTCTTCACAGTCAGGACATTGAGGTTGTGGAATGCACTGCCGGGTGATGTTGTTATGCTGATTCAGTTAATGACTATAAGAGGGACTTGGATGATTTTTTGGACAGACGTTATATCAAAGGCTATTGTGATACTAAGCTCTATAGTTAGTATAGGTATGGGTATATAGAATTTATGTAAAAGTAGGGAGGGGTGTGTGTATGGATGCTTGGTTTTCATTTGGAGGGATTGAACTTGATGGACTCTGTCTTTTTTCAACCCAATTTAACTATGTAACTATGTAAATGCAACAATTGGACTATGCGACAATGGGACTATGCGACAATGGGACAATGCCACAATGGGACTATGCCACAATGGGACAATACCACAATGGGACTATGCCACAATGGGACTATGCCACAATGGGACTATGTGAAAATGGGACTATGGGACAATGGGACTATGCCACAATGGGACTATGCCACAATGGGACTATGCCACCATGGGACAATGTCACAATGCGACTATGCCACAATGGGACTATGAGACAATTGGACTATTCGACAATGAGACAATGCCACAATGGGACTATGCCACAATGGGACTATGCAACAACGGGACTATGCAACAATGAGACTATGCCACAATGAGACTATGCAACAATGGGACTATGCAAAAATGGGACTATTGGACAATGGGCCTATGTGACAATGGGACAATGCGACAATGGCACTATGCGACAATGGGACTATGGGACTATGTGACAATGGGACTATGCGACAATGGGACAATGTGACAATGGGAGTATGCGACAATGGGACTATGTGACAATGGCACTATGCGACAATGGGACAATGCGACAATGGGACTATGCGGCAATGGGACTATGCGACAATGGGACAATGCCACAATGGGACTATGCCACAATGGGACTATGCCACAATGGGACTATGCCACAATGGGACTTTGCCACAATGGGACAATGCCACAATGGGACTATGCCACAATGGGACAATGCCACAATGGGACAATGCCACAATGGGACTATGCCACAATGGGACTATGCGACAATGGGATAATGCCACAATGGGACTATGCCACAATGGGACTATGCCACAATGGGACAATGCCACAATGGGACTATGCCACAATGGGACTATGCCACAATGGTACCATGCAACAATGGGATTATGCCACAATGGGACTATGCCACAATGGGACTATGCCACAATGGGACTATGCCACAATGGGACTATGCCACAATGGGACTATGCGACAATGGCACTATGCGACAATGGGATTATGGCACTATGCGACAATGGGACAATGCGACAATGGGACTATGCGGCAATGGGACTATGCGACAATGGGACAATGTCACAATGGCACTATGCGACAATGGGACAATGCGACAATGGGACTATGCGGCAATGGGACTATGCGACAATGGGACAATGCCACAATGGGACTATGCCACAATGGGACAATGCCACAATGGGACTATGCCACAATGGGACTATGCCACAATGGGACTATGCCACAATGGGACAATGCCACAATGGGACTATGCCACAATGGGACAATGCCACAATGGGACAATGCCACAATGGGACTATGCCACAATGGGACTATGCGACAATGGGACTATGCCACAATGGGACTATGCCACAATGGGACTATGCCACAATGGGACAATGCCACAATGGGACTATGCCACAATGGGACTATGCCACAATGGTACCATGCAACAATGGGATTATGCCACAATGGGACTATGCCACAATGGGACTATGCAACAACGGGACTATGCCACAACGAGACTATGCCACAATGGTCCCATTTTCACATAGTCCGATGACTATGTGAATATGGGACTATGGGACAATGGGACTATGCCACAATGGGACTATGCCACAATGGGACAATGCCACAATGGTACTATGCAACAATGGGACTATGCCACAATGGGACTATGCCACAATGGGACTATGCCACAATGGCACTATGCCACAATGGGACTATGCAACAACGGGACTATGCCACAACGAGACTTTGCCACAATGGTACTATACGAAAATGGGACTTTTGGACAATGGGACTATGTGACAATGGGACTATGCGACAATGGCACTATGCGACAATGGGACTTTGGGACAATGGGTCTATGTAACAATGGGACTATGTGATAATGGGAGTATGCGTCAATGGGACTATGTGACAATGGGACTATGCCACAATGGGACTATGTGACAATGGGACTATGCCACAATGGGACTATGTGACAATGGGACTATGCCACAATCGGACTATGTGACAATGGGACTATGCCACAATGGGACTATGCCACAATATGACTATGGGACAATCTGACTATGCAACAATATGACTATGTGACAATATGACTATGGGACTATGCCACAATGGGATTATGCGACAATGGGACTATGCGACAATGGGATTATGCGACAATGGGACTATGGGACAATCGGACTATGTGACAATGGGACTATGGGACAATAAGACTATGCGACAATATGACTATGTGACAATATGACTATGGGACTATGCCACAATGGGATTATGCAACAATGGGACTATGCGACAATGGGATTATGCGACAATGGGACTATGGGACAATCGGACTATGTGACAATGGGACTATGGGACGATAGGACTATGCGACAATATGACTATGTGACAATATGACTATGGGACTATGCCACAATGGGATTATGCCACAATGGGACTATTCGACCATGGGATTATGCGACAATGGGACTATGGGACAATCGGACTATGTGACAATGGGACTATGGGACAATAGGACTATGGGACGATAGGACTATGGGACGATAGGACTATGCGACAATATGACTATGGGACAATGGGACTATGCCACAATGGGCCTATGGGACAATGGAACTATGGGAGAATGGAACTATGCGAGAATTGGCCTATGGGACAATGGGACTAGAAGGTAGTAGATGAGCTCATTGTAAGGGCTCGTACACATTCGCACTTTGGGATGTGTTCCCCTGTGTTCTGGTTAAAAGTGTTCAACCGCAGGGGAGAGCAGGCCCGGACACATCCAATTCTTCTTTAATGGAACGTCCTCACAATGACACATGTAAGCGCCAAACACAGGTACAATGTAACATGCTGTAGCAGCGGAAAAACAGAACTGCAGAAGAACTGTGTTTCAGAGTCAGAACAAGAATAACAAATATTGCATTTAACTGTAAATACCATTAGAAGTATTTTCCAATAACTTTAAAACCATTAACAAAATGTAAATTGAAGATAAGTTGTTTAGAGTTATATTTTCTTTCATTAGGCAATTACATTTTTAATGTTCAACACACAGAATAAACCTAATAAAACAGCTGCATATTAATGATCAGGACTGATGATCACCTGAATGCATTTCCACGTAAAGAGCAATCCTTTGTTGCTACAGCCAGAAACTGTTCCCCTGGTAGAAACACAGTACAAGAGGATATAAACAATACAGGTATGGAACCTGTTATCCGGAATGCTATAGACCCGGAGCTTTCTGGATAACTGATCTTTCTGAAATTTATATCTTCATACCTTAAGTCTACTAGAAAATCGTATAAACATTAAATAAACCCAATACGCTGTTTTCCTTCTAATAAGGATTAATTATATCTGAGTTGGGATCAAGTACAAGGTACTGTTTTATTATTACAGAGAAAAAGGAAATCATTTTTCAAAATTTGGATAAAATAAAGTCTATGGGATACAGCCTTTCCGTAATTCGGATCTTTCTGGATAATGGGTTTCCAGATAACAGATCCCATACCTGTACTGGAACAATTATTTACAAAGCTGACCATCTAATCAAATTTGTAAATGAAAAAACAAAAAGCAAACGCATAAAAACAAAAAGAATTTAAAAGTGCAACATTAAAATTTAATCTTACAAATTGGGAATGACCAACCAGGGGGAAGGTTTGGCATAGAAAAACACTGGCTAAGATGCTCTGTGAATGTGATATAAACAGTAACCATGGGCTAAATAACTCAATAACAACAATTATTGAAAAATGGAAACCAATTGCAAATTATCTCAGAATATCGCTCTCTACATCATACTAAAAGTTAATTCAAAGGTGAGCATCCCCTTTAGGGCTCTTACTCATGAGCGTTTTTACCTGCGCTCCCCTGCGTTCCGTTTTTCGCCGTTCAGTCGCAGGGGAGCGCAGAAATAGACGCATTTCATTATTTCAAATGGGGCTGTACTCACACAGGCGCATGTAGGCGCCGAACCCAGGTTGAGACGCAACATGCTGCATTTTTCCTGCGTTCGGCGCCTACACGCGCCTGTGTGAGTACAGCCCCATTTGAAATAATGAAATGCGTCTATTCCTGCGCTCCCCTGCGGCTGAACGCCAAAAAACGGAACGCAGGGGAGCGCAGGTAAAAACGCTCATGAGTAAGAGCCCTTAAGGTGGACATTTTCTATATTTGCTAATAATACTAAATTGTGCAAAACTATTAGTTGCTTGCAGGATGCTGCCACTTTGCAGAGAGTTTTGACTAAACTGAAGAACTGGGCAGCAAACGTGTTCAAAGTTTATAAATGGAAGGTTATGCACTTCGGTAGAAACATAGGCTTCGGAACCGGGGGGCTACAGGGTCTGTGGCCCCCCCAGAATTTTCCTCTTCTGGTTTTTTTTTAATAAATTTTTTTGCCTTTTTTTTATTTTTGTGCAATTGTGTGAGCCCCAGACATGGAGACAGTGGTGGGTGGGCTGGCGGTGTCACTACGGGGGAGAACTTGTACCCCGGCCCGCTCACCCCCTTCCCCTGCAGCCTACCTGAAACTGTGCTAAAAGCCCGCCTGACGCAGAGCCCGGAAGTGAACACAGATGTTGGGCTGGCAATGTCACTACGGTGGTCCGGGGAGCGTGGGGGAGAAGTTGCACCAGGGTCCAGCTCCCCCCTTCCCCCGCGGCCAGATAGAGATACATCGTAAAAAGGGCAGCACTTCTGAATCTGTGGCAGACTTTGATTCCACCTCTCCACCAGGCAGCCTTGTAAATCATCCTAGGTGAGTGTGAGTAGCTGATCATCATTGTCAATGTACTCTCTATTTGTCTCTTCTCCGACTATAGGCACGACTATAGGCACGACTATAGGCAGTGTGGGTTATTTATACATAGAATAGCCACTTTGCCATCCTGCTATGGGTTTTGGTAGGTATTTATACATGGAATCTCACTGTGCCATCCTACTATCAATTCTGTGGGTATTTATACACGGTATTGCAACTTTGCCATCCTGCCATGAATTCTGGGGGTATTTATACATGGTATTGCGCCTGTGCCATCCTACTATGAATTCTGGGAGCATTTATACATGGAATTGCACCTGTGCCATCCTACTATCAATTCTGGGGGCATTTATACATGGAATTGCACCTGTGCCATCCTACTATCAATTCTGGGGGCATTTATACATGGAATTGCACCTGTGCCATCCTACTATCAATTCTGGGGGCATTTATACATGGAATTGCACCTGTGCCATCCTACTATCAATTCTGGGGGCATTTTTACATGGAATTGCGCCTGTGCCATCCTACTATCAATTCTGGGGGCATTTATACATGGAATTACCATTCTGCTATGAATTCTGGGGGTATTAATAAATGAAGTTGCCATTCCGCTATGATTTCTAGGGGTATTTATACATGGAATTCTACTGTGCCATCCTGCTTTCTATACAGAAAATACAGGGTTAATGATCTCAGCAAAAAGTTAGTCCTGAAAATGGTCCAATTGCATCTTGGAGTCAGGGAGAAATCTTTTGAAGCAAATTGCAGAAGCTTTAGAAGGGGTTGTTCTCCTTCCTTTGTATCAGCTACAATTAGACAGGTTTTACTTAGGCCAAAAAGGCTAGATGTGTCTTTTTTTCAACCTAAATTACTATGTTTATATATAATTATTATTGGGATTGGAGAATGTGTAGAATGGTCACATTATATTATAACATTGCTGTCAAACTGGCATAAAAGGGATCCATGTAGTGAGAGATATTTCACTTTCACATTACTAATGCAGTCACTGCATGGCATTCCTACTACAGGTTACACACTGCTCCAGGCCTACAGCTCCTCATACCTTGCATTTTGGCAGAGCAATAGAGGGAGGCAGTACATCTGGAGGTGCTAGATAGAATTTATAGGCTATATCTTACTGCTCATGGTGCCATTGTCCATTGCTCTCTATGTATGTATTTGGTGTGCCAGTGCCCTCTGCTTCTTACTATATAATGTTCTTTATAGTGCTGGTGGTGCTTTCTCTATATTATGTTCTTGGGAGATCAGTACCTACTTTTGAGTACCTCACAGTCTCTGCATGTAATGTAGTTTAGGTGCCAGAATCTTTTCCCCCTTTTCCCCATGTAGGGATGTGAACATTTAGACACTCTTACACATTATTGGCGCCTAAGTGGGTCTTTAAGGGGACCTTGTGTTTATGTAACCTCTGTACTTCTCCCATTGGATGCTAGATGGCACTGTGGGAGAGTATAAAAGGCCATTGCTGCTGAACCTTTCCTCTGTTAAAGGGATCCTGTCATCGGAAAACATGTTTTTTTCAAAACGCATCAGTTAATAGTATAGAAATGCTTTCTCGCAGGCTGCTGTTTTTCCTTCTCAATGTAACAGAACGTGTCTCAATAATACATGGGTTTTTACTATTGAGTGTTGTTCTTAGATCTACCAGGCAGCTGTTATCTTGTGTTAGGGAGCTGTTATCTGGTTACCTTCCCATTGTTCTTTTGTTTGGCTGCTGGGGGGGGAAGGGAGGGGGTGATATCACTCCAACTTGCAGTACAGCAGTAAAGAGTGATTGAAGTTTATCAGAGCACAAGTCACATGACTTGGAGCAGCTGGGAAATTGACAATATGTCTGTTTGCTCTTTTGAGAAATGGATTTCAGTGCAGAATTCTGCTGGAGTAGCACTATTAATTGATTCATTTTGAAAATTTTTTTTTTCCCATGACAGTATCCCTTTAAGCAGCAGAGGTTAAAGGGGATCTATTGCAAAATTAAAGTTCTCTGAATGGATAGTTGAGGTGGAAATTATAATATCTTCAAATATATTTCTTTAACAGAAATGCTTACTTTTTTTTGTAAAATGAAATATTAATGCATGCAATTAGGGAGCTTTCTCCGAGAGACAGTTCAAGCTACTGCTGAATGGGAGTGGCTTCTCACTAGCTATGATGTCACTTAGCAACTAGCAAAGTCCCTCCCTCCTCCATGCTGAATAGCGTCCTCACAGCAACTGTTACAGACAGAGAGATTGGTAAATAATGTACTAATATCTATTTAATGTTTGAGGGTGTTTGGGTTTTTTTTGATAAAAGAATTTGTATTTGCATATTTGTATTGTTTTTTTATACTCTGCTACTTATGTTCTCTTCACTGTACAGCATAACAATAAATTTATAGTACAAATGGGTCATTAAATTTTTTTTTTAAATATTCTAAGTACAATTTAGATTAAAAGCTTAGTGTCAAAGAGACATTTTTGACATGCCCTATAGATTTTACAATCTGAGTGTAAATATACTATTTCTGTGTTGAACCCTGCCTGATAGTATATTATTTACATTTTTTCTCCACAAATATTGGTTAGGCAGCAATGTATGTTCAGTTTAGCATCAGATATTGTAATCCTATTTTGGGATCTTTTCTTCAGGAAATAAGTGGAGCTTTTTAAGGTACCCCTATAGGGTGTGTGGTGAAAAACAGAAGTCTCTATCTCAGGCATGTCCAAAGTCAGGCCCGGGGGCCAATTGCGGCCCATTTTCAAATTTACACCTGCCCTCGGCCTCCATCATGAAATTAATAATAATGAGGCCCCCCAGCACAGTGCAATCAGGAATCGCGTAGCTGTAGCAGTAATATTTGGGCACATGATTAATGAAATGATCCTCTACTGACCTACTACTCAACTCTTCTCTCATTACCTCCTCACATGCTCGCATTAAAGACTTTGCAAGGGCTGCACCCCTCCTCTGGAACTCTCTCCCGCGGTCTGTCCGACTTTCTCCCAACCTTTCTGCTTTCAAGAAATCTCTGAAAACTCTGCTTAACTACCAAACGCAACACCACATACAGTACCACATTTCTCACCCACTTAATTCGATCTTGCCCACTCCCACACCTTGTGTATTACTCCCTTCCCTTTAGAGTGTATGCCTATGCATAGGGCCTTCCTCACCTTTTTGTACCTGTATTGATTGTGATGTATGTAACTCCATATGCTCTATGTATATAATTCATGTGATTTAGTTGTATAATCACATTTACTTTACAGTGCTACGCAATATGTTGGCGCTATATAAATACATGTTAATAATAATAATAATAATAATGATCATCTATACTGCTGCCTGCTGCCATGAAGGTGTTAGCAATAGACATGTACGGGCCGCTCTCACATACTTCTTTAGGGCTGAAAGTGCAATAGACGTATTGATGTTCCAGTACAGTAAACTAAAGAAGTATGTGAGAGTGATGCATCACTATGTGGCAGTACGTGTCTATTACTAACACCTTCAGCACACAGGCAGCAGTAGTATAGACCAAGTGGCAGATCATTTCACTAATCATGTGGCCAAATATTACTGCTACAGCTACGCGATTCCTTGTCTAAATAAGGTGCGTAGAATAAGCCCAAACATACTCCACTTCTCCACTTCCTAAATGCTGTGTACGCGTCCATCTACAGGAGTGAATAATTCTGATCACAAGCTAGCTCCCACTAAGGACCAGAAAGCTGCCACGGTGGCTAAGGTATTATGGGAGAAGTTCTTTGTCCATTATGGTTTACCCAATCAGCTTCACTCTGATCAGTGAAGACTAAGAGACTTCGAGAGTCGGTTGATAAAGGAACTGCTAGACCTATTGAATGTGGCTAAGAGTCGCATGACTCTGAAGGGGATGCTCTTCGTGAGAGATTTAATCGAACACTGTTGGACATGCTGGGTACCCTTTCGGCCACAGACAAACCCTCTTGGAGCTGTCATGTAAGTGGTTCACGCCTATAATTGTACACGGCATGAGTCCACTGGGTTTTCACCCTATTTCCTTATGTTTGGAAGGGAAGCGCGACTGCTCATTGATGTTCAACTGGGGGTCTCCACAGATGGAATTGGATGTAAGGAGCACTATCAGTATGTGAATCGCCTTCGAACCAGTTTGAAGGAAGCGTATCGCCTGGCTGAGGAAAGTGCTGCAAAGGTCAATGCTGGGAATAAACTACGGTTTGATGCCAAAGTAGGGTACAGAGAATTGAAGCCTGGAGATAAAGTGCTCCTACGAAACTTAGGCCCCAATGCAAAGCATAAGCATTGCATATCGGTGGAGGAAGGAGTTGTTTGAGGTAGTAAGCAAGCTAACCAGTGTTCCGGTGTATCGAATTCAGAGTCCGGATGGAAGAGTTAAGGCTTGGCATCAAAACCACAGGTGATTACTGATCCCAAAGTGATGGAGGACACAGGTGTGGCTCTAAACGAGGATGAAAGAGGAGACAGAGTCCTACCTACTACTGACAGTGGAACCGCCTGCACCACGTGGAGGAAGTGACATTATACCTCACGGAGGTGAATTAGATATTGATGCTCCTCCATTTCAGCCTGATTCTCAGGAAAATCAAGCTCATGACATAGATGTGCAGGGGGGTTTAAATTTGGATTCAGTTGGGTTCAGGGGACTAACATACCTAACACTGGAGAATTGAGAAGAGGTGACCGGGTTAGGAGGCCTCCCCAACTATTCACTTATGACACTGTGGGTAGGCCCTATTATGAGGTACCTGAATATTTTGGCCCTTCTTCAGCTGTGATGCTAGACTTGTATATATGATGCCTGTGTGTTATTAGATGAGGAACCATAAGAGGACTGTGGGTTCAAATCTTTAATGGACTAAAATATTGGTGCAATTTGCATGTCCATGAATGAAACTGATGCTATTGATATGTTTCCTTCCAGCTATACCATTGTACTTGGGATTATGATCCCGGGTATTACTGACCCCATAGTAGGGACTAAGTGTTAGACTCAGGGAAGTACGTAGTCTTCTGAGTTCCACTTAAGGTGATCCTGAAGATTGGAAAATACCTTCTCACAAGCTGCATAACTCTCTGCCGTGTATTCTCTGCTCTGCAGGGAGTCATTCTATATTTGGTACTGTGAGTATACATTGTTATATTGGCTGATCTATGTTTTATACCCTCATTAAAGATCGCAGGCTTCACTTTAAACTCACATTCTGATTATATACTGTAACTTGATCTTAAATATTTTTTGGTAAAAAGCTAAAATAGCTGTAACTGAAGAACTGTACAAATATTTATGGATCTGAATGTAAGTACCCATTTATAATTCCTTAGAATTTGTGGTTTCCAAAAATATATGGGTTGTATTTACTGTTACGGAATTCTACTTACATAGAAAACACAGGCAGTGTGCAATGTTTGCAAATATTAGCCATAAAATTATTTTGAAATGATTTACTTTTTAATTTCTAGATCTGTTATAAAACTATTCAGATGGTCCATTGTGATCACGGTTATGATTTATGATATTTTGATTTTCTGTCCTTGGGTATATAGGAAATAAGATCCTGTAAGTTTTCAGAAATGTCATAAAAACCTTTGGGGTTTGGTAGTTTGGAGTAGTGAGACTCTTCTGAATTGTTAAGACAATTTCTTTACTTTCTAAAAATAAATGTTTTTATGGAGTTAATTTAGTGTCATGGGTGAAATGAGAGTTAGTTTTTTTCTGCAGCAACGGAAGTGTTAGAAATAAAATACTATATATAATAACAACTATTCTGTGATCTCTACAAGCCCCATGACTTGGTAATAATATGCATATGTGGTATGAACTTATTCCAATGGTCCCTATTATTCATACTTATGATATTTTATTTTTCTATCCTTGAGCATTTGGATTATGTGATGCTTGCAAGTTTTGAGTCAAAATGAGCATGCACTCCTGCACCAGCCGATGAAGATCAAACTTGACTTTTATTCCATGTTATTAAAACCACATGTGGTTTTAATAATATGGAATGAAAGTCAAGTTTGATCTTCATCGGCTGGTGCAGGAGTGCATGCTCGTTTTGTTAATTTCTGCATTTCAGCCCCAAGCTACGGGTTCGGGGCACAGCACCCGAGCCACCTGCCGACATTGGTGAGTGCGAACTTCAACCATATTACATTATATTGATTACACTGAGTGGATTGGCCCCGAAAGTGAAGGACCTGGGGTACATACACCCAGGTCAATTCCGTTATTGGGTGAGCAGTAGTTTTATTGAAATCACTGCCTAGCGAATGGGGTATGGGGTTTCACATACCAGACCAGTACTATTTACATAGTCAGCCTTTTCATCTATCCACATTAAGGATTGAGCCTTTGCATTTTTGTATTTGAGAAGTTTTGAGTCAGTTTAACTGCATATTGGGAAGTTGTTTAGTTCAGTTTTCTTTTATTAGACACATTTTTACATTTGTGTTAACATGCCCTTTAAAGGCAGAAACACACCTGGAGATTTGGGGAGATTAGTCACCCGGTGCCTCTTCTGCTGGCAACTAATCTCCCCGAACTGCCTTCCCACCAGCTAGAATCTAAATCGCCGGCAGGATGGCACTCAGAGAGCTTTGTTTTCCAAAGTCGCCCGAAGTTGCCTCACGAGGAAACTTCGGGCGACTTCAGAAAACTAAGAGCTTTCGCCTGAAAGCTGTGATCAAGATTACTGCACTGTTGGTTTTAAACAACCCCTGGACTGCTGTAATTTCAACCTGATTGATCTGTGCACCAGGAGACAGCCAGGATCCACGTAGGTGCTTTAAGGGGCCACTACACACTACTGGGAGTTGCAGGTAGTTGCCCATAGCCTCGGGGTGTGCGGGATACACTGGCAGCAAGTCTCGCTATCTCCACATATATCATGCCCACGGGTGTGCTACATATACTGTATAATGCACAGGGCCTTTGGTCATAAGCTGAGTATTCTGCACAATATATTTATATATTTAAGTTGAATTCATTGCACTTTTGTAGAACACTCATGTAGAACTAGGAGGAGGTTTACTGCTACTTTAATCTAATGTAGTGTGAATAAAGCACAGTTTAGTGGGAACAATCCCTAAAGATCATAGGGGAACTTAGCTGAACATCCAATTCAAAGAAGAGGGTTAGATCAGCTTTTATGGAGAACCCTGTTAGCCACAATTGCAGCTCATTCTTGTATAAAACACGTCACTGTATGGTGATGCTTAACATTCAGCCTCAATTCATCTTACACTGCTATTTCCACTATATTGAAATTGCACGCATTACTGAATGTGCCATTTGAAGACAGTGGTGTGTGGAAACTCCCCGAATCTATCAAAAATGCCGCTAGGATTCACAATCCAAGTAAGAAAACACATATGGGGGAATGTAATATGTTTTGTGCAAAGAAATAGAAGTACAAACAAATGTTAGCATGCTTGCGTCCTTTTTGACTGATTACAAATCTCAACTACTTCCTTGCAAAGTTTGTGATAAAATGGCTTCTGTGAACATTTAGGGGCAGATTTATCAAGGGTCGAAGTGAAATCGAGGGAATTTTCGAAGTTAAAAAATTCAAAATTCAAAGTAATTTTTGGATACTTCGACCATCGAATAGGCTACTACAACTTCGACTTCAACCTTCGATTCAAAGTAAAATCGTTCGACTATTCGATAATCGAAGTACTGTCTCTTTAAAAAAAACTTCGACTTCAATACCTCTTAACTTAAACCTGCCGAAGTGTTATGTTAGCCTATGGGGACCTTCCAGAGCATATTTCCAAGTTTTTTGTATTCGAAGGCAAATCATACGATTGTGCGATAAAATCGTTCGATTTGAAGTACGATCGTACGATCATACTACGATCGGAATACGATCGTACGATGCAAAAAATCCTACGAATTCGACTTCGAATTTCGTAGTATTCAATTTGATGGTCGAATTTCAAAGTATTTTTCACTTCGAAATTCAACCCTTGATAAATCTGCCCCTTGCAGTGTATGTAATACATTTTAATACATTTTGTAATGACATATTTAACGAAATTCCATAACAAGTGTTAACGGTAACCTGCTTAGCGCTGTAATATTCTCCAGTGAATAATTTCTCGCAGTGCTAAACATTTGCAAAATCCCCATTTTAAACATGCCTGCGATTTTCAATTACTTTCCCCCTTTTGTGCTTTTTTTAATACAGGCATAAAATTGCCTATTGCAAAAAAGGGGTGATATCAAGATTTATTATGCTTTATTCTTCTTATGGCACAGCTGACCTACCTGAGTAAGCATGGTGATTTCTTTTTAAGAGAGAAAAATTTCCTTTGGTTGTTATGGTGACTATAATGAAAAAGTCATTGGAAAGTGTATTTGGCCGAGACAAAACTGAGGAGCAGGTAATGAACAATTGCAGAAAGTGCCTTGAAAAATAACTATAGTATAAAAGGCATTTGTCTGGAATCAAACAAAGGCTTCCACTGAAATTCATTTTCTCTAGTATTTTATTTCCCCTCCCCTTCTAGCCACAGGTAAAAAGGCTGTACCAGGGCCCTAGGTTGGCATATGATCAGTTACAGCTTTTATACACCATTGCTATGAATTTTTAATTTACTATAAGAGAAATGATAAAAAGGAGTGTTGACACTGTTAGAATTCTGAGTTCATGTGTTCCTGTATTGTTACTATGCTTTATATCTGTTGTTCTCAAACTGTGGGGCTGCCCCCCCCCCAGAACACTTTTGTAGGATCCAGCTTGAAGGAAATATAGGGACGTATTTGGGGAGAATGTCTCTTTGCAGTCCTAGATTTTCCTGGAAGACCTTATTTGAGGTCAATTAGAGCAATATGCGGGATGAACATTTCTTTGATGTCCTACAAATTCTTAGAACCAGGGCTGGGTTTACATAGAGGGTGCCCCAAGGCCCACTGCCATTGGTCGCCCATGCCCCCCTTTATTCATGCAAATTTTCATAATCTGGACCGGAGCAATGTGGATTGGGCATGGGAAATTTACAAAATTATTGTATCTTCTGCATTGTGGGATTTACATAGTGGGTGCCCCTAGGCCCACTGCCGTTCATCGCCCCTGCCCCCCCCTTTATTTGTACAAATTTTCATCATCAATGGGGATTGGCGCATGGGAAATCTTAAAAAATATTGTATCTCCAGCGCATCCCCAGTGTTTTTGAATCAATGTGCATGCCGCTCTCCTAAAATCCTGCCACCCTAGGCTCGGGCCTTGGTGGCCTTTCCACAAATCCGGGCCTGATCTTCTGCACATCCCCAGCTTTTTTGAACGTGGGTGTGGATGGGTAGCATGCCACCCCCCTAAAATCCTGCCGCCCTAGGCCCGGGCCTAGGTGGCCTTTCCAGAAATCCGGGCCTGCTTATAACTATGGCTATATGGCCTATTCAGCAATGATCTCTTATGTCTGGAGCCTTGTTAAATTGCCTTGGCCAAATGCTGGGCCTCAAAGCAAGGGCTTGAACTGAATAAGTCAGAAAACCATTGCTTTATATTGTGCCAGTTTATTCTGCACTGTTCTACAAGAATCAGAACTAGAGAATGTTTGGGATAAATAAATACTAATTCAGATTATGGGCTTGATTCAATTCAGTATGATATGGTACATTTCATGGGATAAGTGCAACTTTTCATGTTTCCACTATGCAATTCAAGTCTTTTGCGATAACTTCCGGTTTCCCTGAAGAAATGCTCTTTTTCCTATCGCCACCTTCTATTTTTACACACGCGCTTTATCGCACAAGTTGTTTAAAGCCACTTACAGTTACACCAGTATATTTCATTAACAAAAGTACTTTTGAATGTTCTATTGTTTTTAAAAAATACATTGATTCAAAATATATCACCTATTTGTCTTAATTAAATTTTTTACATTTTCATTCATGTCTTTTTTTTCTAAATTAGTGTGTGTATAACACTTGACTAGTATTACATCGCTATTTGTTTTGGACCCTACCAAACATCCAATGTTTGAAACTCCAGACTGCAAGTTGACTTGGAAAGGGCCTGATATAAACTCCAATTTGCATTCAGCTGCCAGTAACACTACAATGTTTAACCTCACATCTCATAATATTTTAACATCTTATATGTTATCTCAACATATACACACAAATCCTAAATATGCCTTTCAACAATTGTAATCACAAATTATTGTTAATTATTTCCCTTTTAATGGATCCAACTAATCCACTGTGTAAACTGTTTTATAATCACATGACTGGTAACCCTTCATTTTGGCATTCTGATACTTTTTTCAGCAGCATTTGTGGAATCTCAGTAACTATTGTATCAGTTGTAACAGCTGCAATTTAATGAAACTTGTTAATTATGCTCAGCAGGGAAAAGATTAAAAAACTTATAACTTAACTAATGTATCAAATTAGAACAGTTTACAGAGTAGTAGTGATGTGCAGGTAACCCTAACCCACTGCACTCCAGCCAGCACCCGAACCAAACCCAGTGCTAACCCCTCTTTATATACCTGCCCCGCTGTGATGTCACAAAAGGGGCAGGGCCTACATGAATATAGGAAAAGGCACGCAGAGAGGCAGAAGTGGGGCAGAAGAAGGCTGCGGGCAGGGAGAATGTTGTGTCCAGGGCGTCGAATGCTGGCGAATTTTTGCTAAAAATATAGTTGTTAAAAATGCCCTGCACATGAGCCCACTGTATAGTTAGTGTTCCATATGTTTAAAAATGTATAGGGGAACCTGGTTACCCAAAAAACATTTTTAAAGGGCATGTAAAGTCTAAAATAGAATAAGGCTAGAAATGCTGTATTTTGTTATACTTAAATACTGTAACGATACGTTACCCTGGTGGTCTAGTGGGTGGAAGGGATGCCCGCCGCGTCTCCAGTGCGGACACCCGCTGTTTGCTGCCTATCTCCTTCAGCGCTGGTTCTCCTATGGCGCGCGCGGATGTCATCGCGCAATGGCACAAAATTCAAATAGTATTTAAAGGGCATGTAAAGTCTAAAATAGAATAAGGCTAGAAATGCTGTATTTTGTATACTAAACATAAACATGAACTTACTGCACCACAAGCCTAATCAAACAAATGATTTATGCTTTCAAAGTTGGCTACAGGGTGTCACCATCTTGTAACTTTGTTATACATCTTTGCAAGACTAAGACTGTGCACATGCTCAGTGTGGTCTGGGCTGCTTAGGGATCGTCATAAACAAAGCTGCTTGAGTTCTGCATGGCTGGAAAGTAAGGCGGGGGCTCCCCCTGCTGTTCATAAGTATGATTGTTTCCCTGCAGAGCAAAAAAAATTCTTTTGATGGCACATAGAAGTTGGATTGATGCAGCAAGTTCCTTGTCGGTGTGCATATGAGTAGATTAAACTAAAGTAAAGTGCTTCTAGTGTTGAGACAGGAGTGTTGAATAACTTCCAATTGGATGCACAAATGAGTCGATAAGGTAGGGTAGATAGGTAATATTGTTTGTGGTTCTCAGCTAGATCAACATGTTCAATTAGGGCTTGCAGAGTGGTTCTGGCTGCTGCTGGAACTTTTTTGGTCTGTTTCTTGCAAAACTGATTTGGTGATGTAGCAGGGTGAATTATTAAGAATATATAAAAATAGAGCACTCATATCTAAGTGACACAACATTTCCCATGCTAGAACTGGTATCCCAACACCTGGAACAAGATATTACAGTGACAGAAGTAGAATCAGCTATTCGGTTCTTAGCCTCGGGCAAAACACTACGTCTACCAACTGAGTGGTACAAACAGCACGTAAAGAAGCTGGCCCCAATATTAGCTCAATTGTACAATGGGGCTTTACAGGGAATTCCTCTCCGTGATCCATGTGCTAGACTCTAATAGTCCTCCTTCCCAAGTCTGGTAAAGACCTGCCAGAGAGTTTGTTGTATCAACCAATTTCACTAAGTAATGCAGAAGCAAAAATTCTGGCAAAAGTACTGGCAACTAAGCTGGCAGAGGGCCTCCAAGTATAAATATCTCCTGATCATACTGGCTTCTTGTCTGGGAAGTCAACGGATACAAATATTAGAAGGCTTTTGACTAATATAACCATCACCCATGATTACCCAGGGAGCAGAGTAATGTTTTTAGTAGGATAATGAAAAAGCTTTTGATTTAGTTTAGTAGAATGAGAATACAGTACTTCTGGGCCACAATTAAACAATCCGCAGAGGCACAAGACAAGGGTGCCAGCTGTCTCCTCTGCTGTTTGCTATAGCTGTCAAATGGGTCTAAACAACCTGAATCTGTAGCTTAAATCTACCTGTGTATAGCCACCTTTACGTGGCAATTTTGGTTTCACATTAGCAAACAAGCTCTATAGAAACCATAAAACTTGGGACAGACAGTATGCAAAGTGTAAACTAAAAGTCTCTTGACTGAACTGTGGTGTTAAGGTGGCCATAGACACACAGATCCGATCGTACGAATCGAGGATTCGTACGATTTTCGGATCGTGTGTGGCTTGTGCCGACTTCTTTCGTCCGGCGGAGATCGGTCGTTTGGTCGATCGGTCAGGTTTGATTTTGACCCGACCGATCCCGCCGGAGCCCATGGCACATCGTAATCTGATCGTTTGGCCATACGGCCGAACAATCAGATTACCCCCGATATAGCCATGCCTGTTAATGGCATATCGGGGAAAGATCCGCTCGTTTGGCAACATCGCCAAACGAGCGGATCTTTGCATCTATGGCCACCTTAAGAGAAGACTTTTGAACAGATCTGTGGTGATCATATTAAATCAAACCTTCCACTAAATGCACAAATTACCCAATTGAAGCTGCCAAATTTTCATGGAAAGCAATTCAGTTTGGAAGAATTGAAGAGGAAATGAGAGGATGACAATAAGAAAGATTGATATTCATGTGATAACATGCCTCAGGAGTCAAGCCTTAATAAGAAATATATCTTACATTTACTATATAATAAAAATGATAACATAACATATATGACTGTTACTCCTTTCACATACAGTGAGAGGGACTTGTTAATGAAAGTCTCCCCTTGTATAGTGTATGGTATTGCATTACAAACTATTCATATAGCAGGTGTGCTATGCTGTGGAGCCATGTTCTGCAGCTTATTAAATTCTATATAAATGATTAAGCAGCCCATAGAACATTACACAGTTCGCAAAGTTAATGACTGCAGCTCACAGACTAGGTCAGATTTAATTAGACGATACATTAAAATAGATTTGCAGAACCACTTATTCTGATTTAATTACTTAAAATGATAGTGTAATGAGCATGCTTCCAGGAGAGGGAAAAATCCAAGTATTTTAATGGTCTCTTTTGAAGTTAATAAGAGGAAGAATTAATCTTTAACTGAAGATGGTGTGACAAGCTCATTTTTGAAATAATTTTCTTTAGCCAAAATAGTTGTATTGCATTCAAGTCGGAAGTGGATGGGGATTGCAGATCGGAGGTGCGGCAGGATTTAACTAGACATAAAATAGAGAATCAGATGGCACACACACGAGCATTCGTGCTAAATAATTGAAATTTATTGAGATACCCACAAAGTTTCGGAGGCACAGCCTCAAGTGCTGTTGCCTCCAAAACGTTGTGGGGATCTCAATAAATTTCAACTATTTAGCACAAATGCTCATGTGTGTGCCATCTGATTCTCTATTTGTGATTGGAAAATGAAAACCAACTATTGCAGCAAGGTTCCCAGATAGAGAACCACCAATAAATACGCACGGATTCTGCAACACTATATCTACACATAAAATGGCTTTTTTTTCTTTTAAAAAAAAACTCAGGCCACCATCTTTTTTTTTTTAACTTGTAGGGGGCCCTGACCACCACTGATCCAGGAAGGGGGGGTGCTCCTCACAGTTTTGGAGCCACTGCTCTACACAGTGGGGCATCTCTCAGTCTGTATATGGGTGATCCAGCTTCTTAGATTCTGATTAGTTTATTTATACTTTCAGATAAAACAACCTGGGGAAAATTTCTTGTTGCACATTGTCACGCCCGGTTTCCCAAAACCCAGAACAACCTC